>NC_084593.1:48239328-48246828 GCF_033807715.1 Cololabis saira | reverse complement strand
AGTGTTATTATGGGATGGCAGGTGTTTTTATAGGATGTTAGTGTTATTATGGGATGGCAGGTGTTTATTATAGGATGTTAGTGTTATTATGGGATGGCAGGTGTTATTATAGGATGTTAGTGTTATTATGGGATGGAAGTGTTATTATGGGATGCTAGGTGTTTATTATAGGATGTTAGTGTTATTATGGGATGGAAGTGTTATTATGGGATGCTAGGTGTTTATTATAGGATGTTAGTGTTATTATGGGATGGCAGGTGTTATTATAGGATGTTAGTGTTATTATGGGATGGCAGGTGTTTTTATAGGATGTTAGTGTTATTATGGGATGGCAGAATCAGAATCAGAATCAGCTTTATTGGCCAGGTTCGAACATTGTCCAACAAGGAATTTGATTCGGTTATTTCGCTCTTTGGTAGTAAAAAAATAACAATAAACAAATAAACAATAAACAAATGTGGTATTACTATCTACAGTATAAACATTTTAACATTTTAACATTTTAAGGTGCAGCAGTTTGAGGTAGTGATAAAAGAAGGATAGTTCTGAATAAAAATAAGAATAAGTATAAGTATAACCTATATACAATTTAACAGACAAATTATACAAAAAAATACAAAAAATTATACAAAAGGAAGTACAAAAGTGAGAGGTGCAGAGGTGCAGCAGAGTGAGGCAGACGTGATTATTAAAGAGGGTGCTGGATGATTTTTTATTGCACGTGTTTGGTTACTCTGAGACTTATTATTTGTGGGAGTTCATCAGAGCAACCGCTTGCGGGAAGAAACTGTCTTTGTGTCTGGAGGTTTTGGCGTACAGTGCTCTGTAGCGCCGTCCAGAGGGGAGGAGTTGGAACAGGCAGTGTCCCGGGTGTGAGGGGTCTGCAGAGATTCGACCTGCCCGTTTCCTGGTCCTGGACCGGTACAGGTCGTCGATAGATGGGAGGTTAGTCCCAACTATCCTCTCTGCAGACCTGATGGTCCGTTGCAGTCTGTGCCTGTCTAGTTTGGTGGCTGATGCAAACCAGACAGTGATGGAAGAGCAGAGAACAGACTGGATGATGGCAGTGTAAAAAGTGATCAGCAGCTGCTGTGGCAGGTTGAACTTCCTGAGCTGCCGCAGGAAGTACAACCTCTGCTGCGCCTTCTTCCTGATGGAGTTGATGTGGGTGGACCACTTCAGGCCCCGGGAGATGGTGGACCCCAGGAACTTGAAGGAGTCTGTGGAGGAGACGGTGCTGTTGAGGATGGTGAGGGGGAGGAGTGGCAGTGGGTTTTTTCTGAAGTCCACTGTCAACTCCACAGTCTTGAGCGGGTTCAGTTCCAGGTGGTTCCGACCGCACCAGTGGACCAGCTGATCCACCTCCCGTCTGTACGCGGACTCGTCACCTTCCCGGATCAGGCCGATGACGGTGGTGTCGTCCGCGTACTTCAGGAGCTTCACAGAAGAGTCCCCTGAGGTGCAGTCGTTTGTGTATAGGGAGAAGAGCAGTGGTGAGAGGACGCACCCCTGGGGGGCGCCAGTGCTGATGGTACGGGTGCTGGATGTGATGCTCCCCAGCCTCACCTGCTGCCTCCTGTCACTCAGGAAGCTGGTAATCCACTGACAGGTGGGGGCAGGCACGGTGAGCTGGGTGAGCTTCTGGTGGAGGATTGCGGGTGCGATCGTGTTGAACGCAGAGCTGAAGTCCACAAACAGGATCCTTGCATAAGTCCCTGAGGTGTCGAGATGACGCAGGATGTAATGCAGTCCTATGTTGACTGCGTCATCCACCGACCTGTTTGCCCGGTAGGCAAACTGCAGGGGGTCGAGCAGGGAGCCTGTGGTGTCCTTCAGGTGGCTCAACACCAGTCGCTCAAAGGTCTTCATGACCACAGACGTCAGGGCGACGGGTCTGTAGTCATTTAGACCAGTGATGGTGGGTTTCTTGGGGACTGGGCTGATGGTGGAGCGTTTGAAGCATGAGGGCACCTCACACAGCTCCAGGGACCGGTTAAAGATCCGTGTGAAGGTGGGAGCCAGCTGCTCGGCGCAGGCTCTCAGGCAGGAGGGCGACATGCCGTCCGGGCCTGGAGCCTTCCTGATCTTCTGCCTTTTGAACAGCCGGCACACGTCTTCCACAGAGATCTTCAGTGCAGGCAGGGTCTTGGGTGGGGGGAGGGGGGGTAGACAGAGGTGGGGGGGGTTGGCTGAGGTGAGGTGTGAAAAGGTGGGCAGTGGGGGGGGGAGGGGGGGGATGGTGGAGGTGTAGCCGCAGGGGGGGAGGGTGAGGGGGGGGGAGGTGGTGATGATGATGATGAAGGTGATGAAGGTGATGATGATGGTGATGATGATGATGGTGATGATGATGAAGATGATGAAGGTGATGATGATGGTGATGATGATGATGATGATGATGATGATGATGATGATGGTGATGATGATGGTGATGATGATGATGGTGATGATGATGATGATGATGAAGATGATGAAGGTGATGATGATGATGATGATGATGATGATGATGATGGTGATGATGATGAGTCGAACCGGCAGTAAAAGCTGTTCAGCTGGTTGGCGAGTTTGCGGTTGCCTGCAGGGCGTGGAGCTGGTCTTTTGAACCCCGTGATGTTCTGCAGGCCTCTCCACACAGACGAGGGGTCAGGGTTGGCAGAGAGGCGATTCTGCAGCCGTTCGCCGTAGGATCGCTTCGCCTTCCTGATTTCTCTTGTCAGTGTGTTTTTGGCCTGCCTGAACAGGGCTCGGTCGCCGCTCCTGTGTTTTTCCAGGTGTTTTTATAGGATGTTAGTGGTATTATGGGATGGAAGTGTTATTATGGGATGCTAGGTGTTTTTATAGGATGTTAGTGTTATTATGGGATGGCAGGTGTTTTTATAGGATGTTAGTGTTATTATGGGATGGCAGGTGTTTTTATAGGATGTTAGTGTTATTATGGGATGGCAGGTGTTTATTATAGGATGTTAGTGTTATTATGGGATGGCAGGTGTTATTATAGGATGTTAGTGTTATTATGGGATGCTAGGTGTTTATTATAGGATGTTAGTGTTATTATGGGATGGAAGTGTTATTATGGGATGCTAGGTGTTTATTATAGGATGTTAGTGTTATTATGGGATGGCAGGTGTTATTATAGGATGCTAGTGTTATTATGGGATGGCAGGTGTTTTTATAGGATGTTAGTGTTATTATGGGATGGAAGTGTTATTATGGGATGGCAGGTGTTTTTATAGGATGTTAGTGTTATTATGGGATGGCAGGTGTTTTTATAGGATGTTAGTGTTATTATGGGATGGAAGTGTTATTATGGGATGGAAATGTTATTATGGGATGGAAGTGTTATTATAGGATGTTAGTGTTATTATGGTATGGTAGGTGTTTATTATGGGATGGTAGTGTTAGCGGTGTTAGCGGTCCCGTTAGCAGTTCTGTTAGCGATCCCAATAGCGATCCCGTTAGCGGTCCCATTAGCGGTTCCGATAGCGGCTCGGTTAGCGATCCCATTAGCGGCTCAGTTAGCGAGGTTGTTAGCGGCCCCCGTTAGCGGGTTGGTTGCGATACCGTTAGCGGCTCGGTTAGCGGCCCCGTTAGCGGTTCAGTTAGCGATCCCGTTAGCGATCCCGTTAGCGGTCGTGTTAGCGGTTCCGTTAGCGGCCCTGTTAGCGATCCCGTTAGCAGCTCGGTTAGCGATCCTGTTAGCTGCTCGGTTAGCGGTTCAGTTAGCTATCCCGTTAGCGATCCCGTTAGCGATCCCGTTAGCGGTCGTGTTAGCGGTTCTGTTAGCGGTCCCGTTAGCGGTCCTGTTAGCGGTTCTGTTAGCGGTTCCGTTAGCGGTTGTTAGCGGTCCCGTTAGCGGCTCGGTTAGCGATCCCTATAGCGGCTCGGTTAGCGGTCCCGTTAGCGGTTCAGTTAGCGATCCCGTTTGCGATCCCGTTAGCGGTCCCGTTAGCGGTTCCGTTAGCGGTTCTGTTAGCGGTCCCCTTAGCAGCTCGGTTAGCGGTTCCGTTAGCGGTCCCGTTAGCGCTCCCGTAACGGCTCGGTTAGCGGTCCCGTTAGCGGTTCAGTTAGCGATCCTGTTAGTGATCCCGTTAGCGGTCCCGTTAGCGGTTCCGTTAGCGGTTCTGTTAGCGGTCCCGTTAGCGGCTCAGTTAGCGATCCCGTTAGCAGCTCGGTTAGCGGTCCCGTTAGCGGTCTCGTTAGCGGTCCTGTTAGTTAGTGGTTCTGTTAGCCTATTACCTATTTTCTGTAATAACTTTTGAATGGTTTGACATAGAGAGTCATGGGTGGTGTCATTGGACTCGGTATTGAGTCCTTCACCTTTATTGCTTGTAAAATGTACACAAATGTGCAGCAGCCCGCCGTGGCACTCTCGAAATTTCTGCGAGGAAATTGTCTAGTTTATATTAGTGTTCTATAGTTATCTATTATTTTAGATTCATATTTTTTTTTTTTAATTTGTAAATTGAGCTACTTTTTTTTAGTTCCTCATCCAGGCGGTTCCACAGCCTTACCGCTGGGATCTTAATCTTAAGTTTAAGATTAAGATTCCCACAATATTCAAATTTTTTTTAAGCTTTAAGTTTTCTTAAGCTGTAAGCCATGATCAGCAATATTACAATAATAAAAGGCTTGCAATATTTCAGTTGATTTGTAATGAATCCAGAATGTATGACATTTTTGAATTACAGAAAATGTTATGAGACAGTCCTGTATACTGGGGGGTGCACTAACATGTTTATAACCCAACGGGCCCACTAGAAAGGTCTGGGAGTGTTCTGGGTCTCTGGGTCTCATTCAGGAAATGGTTCTCTGTGAAGTGGCTCCCAAATCTAAATCCATTCACCGCTGGATCTGAAACTTCTACTACTCAACAGCCAAGACAACCATGGAGTCCTCTGTGACGTCTGAGCAGCTGATGTCAGAAAACTCTCTGCAGAAGGAAGTGTTGTCAGCACCTGGAACTGATTCGTTTGTGTATGCAGATGCTCCAACATGGGTTGATCTTGGCATGTCTAAGATGATCCACCATAATCAAAGTCAGAATAAAATACATCAAGCAGAACAGATGAGACACTTGCACCGATGTTTCTTCTTCCTCGTGTTGCTTAGTGTCTTCAAAAGGACTTTAGTGCTACACTTTTCTCCACCTGTAACTTGTTTCAGAGTAAAAGATGATTTAAAGTCTTTGTCCTAAGCTGTTTTCCAAACTTTTTTTAAACTTTGCTTAAAAAAGTTATATTTCCTGCAAGCAGGAAATATAGGGCCCGATTTACTAAGATCCTAAATAAAGAGTACTAAATTGCGTGTGCACTGAAAAAGTTTGCAAGTGCTGTTGTTGTGTGTTTTGCGGGTGATCAACTAAGATTGCGTGCGCAATTGATAACAGGTGCAAACAGCAGTATTTAAATGAGGTGTTGCATGTCTTACGGTTTGCGAGCGCAAAATGAAATTTGACGAGTTGGAGTTAGAGATATTAGTGGAAGAGGCAAATTGTTGTGCCGTTTTCAGCACCCCTGCCGTGAAAAGCACCCCCTCGTATATTCAATGATAAGTAGACCAAGAAAAAAAACAACACACTGACACTTCAATATATTTATATATACACACTCACACAAACACATACTTAGGAGTTTATATTATATATATTTACAAATATTATGGAAGAAAACACAGTAAGCAGGCTATTAATTAATGACATCAATAACCATTTACCCGATTTTTGTTATCTGTGACTGTGATTGTGGGAAAGTATGACTATTGTGGAATCCATGAGCGCATTTAAACATGAATCATTAACACAAAACTGGACGCTAAACAGAACGTGACACGGAATGAGAATATCATTTTTGTCAGACGAGGGGGTGCTTTTCACGGCAGGGGTGCTGAATACGACACAACACCGGGGTATGACAACTGCAGAACAAGTATAGGCGCACAATAAGAAACACTTTTTTCTCCATGAAAACACGTGATTTATTTATTATCACAAATCAAAATGAAGGTGCCTCCTGTGGCAACCTTTTGCTGAATAATACTCGATTTAACATTCAAATAAAATATTTCTCCTTTTGCATGTGGAGAATCACCACAAGTTAGCCATCCCCACCCCAGTCCTCAAAACAAGCATCCCTGCGTAATGCTGGGCAGATTAGCACCTTCCTTTCGAACGTATTAAATACAGACGCAATCACAATCCCCGCAAAAACGTTCAGGCTTGGTAAATCTCATTGCGTGTGGTAAATGAACCTATTTGCATCTTCCCCTCCCAGTATTTAGGATTTCTGGCGGGTAGGCCCCATATTGATTATTCATCAGGGCAAAAGTACTAAATGAACAGCGTGTGCTATTTTGCTCATTTGAGAGGCGCAGTCCTCTTTGTTAGTAGATCAGCTTGCACATTGGTTTGCGCGTGAAGTCAAGTTTGCACACGTTTTTACACACGCAAACCTTTAGTAAATCAGGCCCATAGAGTATTATAGAGTTTATAGAGCTTTATAGAGGAAAAAACAGCTGCTAGTGGATTTTGCTGCAGGAGGAACATGGTCAAGTATGTTTCTGCACTTTTGTCATTTGATGTAGATACAGTTTGTCAGGAAACAGTCGGCTACCCAAACGAGGAAAAACCTTCCCCGAATTTCTAGTGTTTATTGAATAAGTACCACATTCCACCAGGATGTTTTTGATTTCTGATGAGCAAACCCCGAGCCCAACCAGCCACTCAGCTCTCAACAGGAAGGAGTAAAGAATATCAGCGACCGATGTGAGGACTATAAAGAGCGTTTTCACAGATGTAACGGGTGCTGCACTGATTCTACATCTAACTGCTCTTTATCACAAAGACACATGGAGCAAGACTGTTAACCTCTCAGGGAAAATAAGCAGAGATGCTGCTCTAAGGTCCCGTCACATGACAGTGATGAACCTGAACAAGTCAATCAGTTTGTGGAATTAAACTGTGGAATAGTTTGAATTTGGAGTTAAAAGAAGGTACAAACATAAAACAATTTAAAAAGAAATATAAGGAAATGGTTTATTTGAGGTATAAAAGTGAAGACTGTGTTTAAAGATCAAGTGTGTTCTGCTATTTTGTCATCTTTGTATGTTTATATACTTAGATACACGTATTATATTTATATCATAGTTAAATTATATCTATGATAGAGTTTACATCTTGTATTAAACAGGGTATTTCTGTAAAAATGATATATATTTATACAAATTACTTTATAGTATCAAAAATAAATACAGACATATAATTAATGTTTAGTTGTGGAAAGGGGGTGGGATTAAATAACTTTATTCTTCCTTCCGCTCCTTTTCCAACATGTAACTTTAAATATGTGTGTTGATGTTGTTTTTTTCTTTATGTGGTGGAATGAACCTGAATTTGTTTTCTTGTCTTTTTTCTTTTTTACATGTTCGAAATAAACAAAATAAACTAAACTAATTGTGCTCCAGTTTATTCCAATACAATGCGTAGCTGTATTCATTTATGCATTCTGC
>NC_084593.1:48129328-48229328 GCF_033807715.1 Cololabis saira | reverse complement strand
TGGGTTTGGGTTCAGAAGGTTGACCTATCCACAATGCCATGCATTCTGGGAATAGAGCTGAAAAAGGGAAGCTGGGCAACAGCCTGATGAAAAAGAACTTTGTCCTCTCGCTGGGAGTCTTTTTAAATTCTGCTTTTTCTCTGTCCAACGTTAAACTTTCCTTATCTGTCCCTCTCTGTCTCCATCTCTGCTTCTTCACTACGTTCACCTCTCCACCCTCTTACTCTGTGTTTCCCCACACATGTCATCCTATGCTCTCTCTATAGCCAATGTCTTTTTTCCTCCCACCTCCCTCCATGTTTCCAGCTTTTTAAAGTGCAGCTTTCCCTCAGGGGTCTCTCCATGTCATTACTGCAGTTCTGGATTCCAAATGTCATTAAAGTCACTGCTTTATTCAGAATTCATTTCAATTAGACCCAGTCACCCTGGGACTCCCAATCCCTTTTTATCTTCTTCCTCTCTCTATTTCCGGCCTCAAATTGTAAAAAGGTGACATTGATGATGACAAAATAACCCCATATTGCGTAGATGTGAGTGTAGGAAACTTTGAGAAAACGTCTTTAGAGCAGCCGAGGGAGCAGAAGTCTCAGAGCGGCTCCTGATGAATGAAAACAACACAACAATTAGCTGGCACGTTCGTTCAAAAAGACACAATGATTCCAACCCACTTCCCAGAAAGTGTCCCATTAGCGTCAGAATGTCAAGGAAAACAGAACACAATGATTTGCAAATCACATAAAGCACATTTTCTTAAAAGGGAGTCGATCTGCACTGACCTTTGGTTTAAAGTTTCCAACTTTACACCAGAAATAAACATATTAACAGCCTGATACACAAACAATTACCACACCAAATACAATTATATTAAACCATACATTTATGCTTAACTAGGTGTGTGTGTGTGTGTGTGTGTGTGTGTGTGTGTGTGTGTGACTTCCACGGATAAAGATGTAAGGCAGCAGATCAGCTAGAGACTGCTGGACCAGCATTCTGCTGAGAGACTGGAGTAGAGGAGGAGAAACAGTGATGCATGCAGGAAGAAATCATCAAAAAGAGAACAAGTGGGGAAAACATGCTTTATAGAGACGCAGTGTGACCTGGGTGGGTCAGGAAATGCACAGAAGGTACAGAAGTAGAAGATGTGGATGTTGATGTTCGGATTAGGGGAAAAAATATAGAATAGAACAAAAAAGTCTTGATGCCATTTTGCTGCTAAATAAGTAAACCAATCACCAGCTCCCTCTGCCTGACCGTCTGGCTCGTTCAGCCGTAAACGGTACAAAGAACAGAACAGCGCAGTATGGGAGAAGTGCCTGGATGCTGGGCTGCTGCTGGGAACATTTTTACCATACATCTCACCAGTCTGCCTCCCATGCTGCATCCCATCTGTCAGCTGGAAAAAGACCCGCCATTGCTGAAAATTAAATAAACGCAGCAAATATAAAGAACGGCCGCTGCAAATAAAAGAAAAGCTGCAAATATAAATAAACGCTGCTGCAAATTTAAAAAAAAACGACGCAAATAAAAAAGCCACGACGGAAGTGAATTACCGGGGACTATTTTTGCTGATGCACCGGTGTTTTTTACGTGAGAGGAGAAGAAGAAGACGAAGAGGACGTAAGTGAAAAGGAAGAAATAAGAAGAGCGAGGAATAAGAAGAACAACGAACGAGAAAATAAGTGAAAAGGTTAGTGTTCAACGTTGCTACGTGTCATTTTTAATGTGCAACACCGGTGCATCAGCAAAAATAGTCCCCGGTAATTCACTTCTGTTGTGGCTTTTTTATTTGCGACGATTTTTTTAATTTTATTTGCAGCGGGGTTTATTTTATTTGCAACTGGGTTTATTTTATTTGCAGCGGGGTTTCTTTATATTTGCAGCATTTCTTTTATTCTCAGCGGCGTTTCTTTTTGTTTGCAGCGTTTATTTTATTTTCAGCAACGGCGGGTCTCGGCCACCGTAAATCACCGGGTCAACTGGTCCCATTAAATCTGCTTTCAGAAAATGTCCCTTTACGTCTTTCTAGTATGCTTCCAAATCCTCAACAATTTCACATTTGAAACTGAAGTAAGAACATTCCCTGACTCCCGCTGCATCTCTGCCTGCAGTTGTAAAGTCCGTGGCTCTCCAGTGCACTTTCATGATCACATTTATCTTCAGACGGCTTGAAAGTGCGTACATAATATTCCTCAGCAGAGTAATGGTGTTTTTACAGCATTTAATAAGATTGAGTGCTAACGACATTGTGGTTAACTTTTACTTCAGCTCATTGTTAAGCACAATTATTCATTTTTGTTAGTCTAAGATTTGAAGTGTGTGACAGCTTCCTCTCCTCCTGGTAATCTAGACTTCTAGCTGTCGGGTGGAAGTGGCTGCACCCAGTACTGGAGTTGTACAGTACTGGATTCTATCATATGGGGACAGATAATTTGTGCTGATTACAAATAATATAATATATTACAAATAATAGCAGTGACCAAAACAGCTGCAGAAATACTGCAGGAATGACATAGCAGCAGTTAAATGCAGCCTTCTGTAAGCTTGAAATATCCACTGGGCTTACATCAAATACATCAAAACACAACAATAAAAAACACTTTTCTGAACTTATCAATATGACTCTGTCCTTCACAGGATAAGTAACATGGAGCACTGCAAAAACTCACAATCTTAACAAGAATATTTGTCTTATTTCTAGTTAAAATGTCTCATTTTAGTAAAAAAAATCTCATTGCACTTAAAACAAGACTCATCACTGGAAAAAACAACAATTTTCACCTGTTTCAAGTAGATTTTCACTTGAAATAAGTAGAAAAATCTGGCAGTGGAACAAGATTTTTTTGCTTGTAATAAGAAGATAAATCTTGTCCCACTGGCAGATTTTTCTACTTATTTCAAGTGAAAATTTACTTACTTACTAGGGGGGGGGGGGGCAGCAGGCAGGTGGAAGCATTCTGGTTTAGGGAGGGGCGGACTGGCCACATGGCTGCATGCTGCATTTGTTTGTTTGATTTTGCTTTACGTTATTCCACACCAGCCATTTTCACATGCAACACTCATTACACTCCCACTTACATATGTAACTATGTAGTTAGTTTAAATAAATCATTTCTTTAACTTTGAACTGTGTGTGTGTGTGTGTGTGTGTGTGTGTGTGTGTGTGTGTGTGTGTGTGTGTGTGTGTGTGTGTGTGTGTGTGTGTGTGTGTGTGTGTGTGTGTGTGTGTGTGTGTGTACCAGCGTTGTAAGTAGGCCTGACTTTACTAAGCTTTTATGTAAGGTACTTTGCGTCAATTCAGCAGGAAACACTAATCTTGCTAGCTGAGATAAGGGATGGAGTTCATGATAATTGAGGTGCTAAATGTTAATGGAGAGCGATTATTACTTGTTATGTGCTTCAGGAACGGTCATGTGAAATAGAAAGTACAGCCTCTTTTAATCTTTTTTTATGTTTTGTGTAAAATATCAACTAATCCTTACTTTGCAAGTGGCTGTAATCTGCCTTTCCACCTTTTCTGACTTATCTACAATGTTATTATGATTAAGTATCACGGTAGATGTGACTGGAGGCTCAAATAATGAGGTGAACATGTGTGCAAGTTTTCCTCTGCAAATGAATCAGTTCACAGTGCGATAACGGTTTTTATTTCAAACAACTGCGCTGTGATATCATAGAGAGGCTCATGGTTCACTTCTACTCAGTCCAGCTGTGCCGTCTTCACATCCTGACCGTCCTGACCGGCGCTGACTCTTCCTGAGAATCTTCCTTACATGGACCAGGTATTTGGAGACTGGTTGTCTTTCATTGCCTCCAGTTTCAGCTTATTTTGTTCCAACAATGAAGCTGATGATTTTAATTGATTGTGAAGTGAAATGGCAGCACCAGCAGGAAAGCTTTATCATTTGAATAGTTTGTTACAATGACTGTGTTTCCATGCATCAATAACCCTTTTAAAACCCCAATATTGGCAATAACCCAAATTTGCACGGCCATGTAAACACCAATAACCCCTTTGAATAACCCGAATTTGCTCATATTCGGGTTTTAAAAACCCCAATATGAGCCCTGGGTTACTCCTTTTCTAACCTGAATATTGGGTCATGTAAACACCAAACGGAATATCCCCATCAAACGGAACATGAATTTGTTTCTGCACATGCTCTGTTCACAAGGAATCCTGGTCTTTTGAGTCCAGGAAGTTCTTCTAAACACGGAGAAACCAAGACCAGGAGGAGACTAATCACTTCATAAATGTAATGAAGGATATGAACATTTCTGCATTTGTAGACGGTAGAAAGTACCGCAGCATTTGTAGGAACGCCAGACCAGATCAAGCTCCGCTGGAAAACTACACGGCCAAGAAACAAAACGGTACCAGCAGGTCCGATTATCCTCCGTGCTGCTGTTATTGTTGTTGTTTTGAATTTGGATACAGGAAGAAGAAGCAGAAATGACGGGAATTGCGTCATCACGTTCTCCGTGCGTCGCTGGTTTGATCCAGATATCCTGAATGATTAATTACCATGGAAACGGAATATTCCCAATGTTTCAGTAACCGGAATATTAGCAATAACCCCAATATTGACTGCATGGAAACGTAGTCATTGACTTCATCTTGTTCATAGTTAGATCATACACAGTAAATAAAGAAAAACTAATATTTACTCCAAATGAGACCATTCTTCTCAATCACAAAAGGCTGAAAAGTCCTGTGGAATCCAGCTGAAATGTTTCCTCAAGTGGATGAGTGTGGAGTCTGCAGGAATGTTGTGGTGAGGAGAGAGCTCTCTGTTTACTGGTGGATCTATGTTCCTTCCTCCCATCACCAACTTTAGGTGGTGACTGAGAGAACCAGATGAAGACAGAAGTGTCTGTGGCCGGACTCTCCCTTAGAGATAGGAAAGTTCAGACATCCAGGGCAGACTGGGAGAAGAGTCGCTGCTCCTTCACATCCCATCCGTTGAGGTTTTCCAGGTATCTGGTCAGGAACCCTCCTAGATATAACCATATAACCATGTCCCAACATTCCAGCCTCCAGGTTCAAAGCAACATTCCTCTACCGACATCTAGGACCTGCTTCCCCATGTGGCTCCGTCTCCGTCCACTTCCATCATTAACATGTTCAACTTTACAGCAGAAAAACCCCAACAAAAGCAATGTTAGCCTCTAACTATATTTCACATGCACGACAACTGTACAGGGGATTCTTTCTACCACATCAAGTACTATTATGTAAAGCAGGGATTGTCAACCGGTGGTCCGCGGCCCTCTGGTGGTCCGTGGCCCTCTGGTGGTCCGTGGCCCTCTGGTGGTCCGTGGCGGTATTGCAGGTGGTCCGTGAAATACCGGAAATGGAAAACAATAATAATTTAAAAAATATATATTTATTTTTTAGACTCAATTTATTTTCCATTTACTATTCATCTTTGTGAATAATTTACCCATCCAAATGATGTCAAATGAGTGAGAGTGAACTGTAATATTATACGCCCTCTTGGCTTCCTATTGTTCATTCTTCATTGACTGTTTTTTGTTTTTTGTTGTTTTTTTTATGGCAAAAGGTGCAAAAACAAATATACACTGATGCAAATAAATAGCCTACATAGGCCCATATTCTTATTTAAAAGCAAGGTGCAAAATAAAACAAACATCCCCAAAAGCAGTTGGTCCCCGAGTTGCTTCTTGGTTCTAATGGTGGGACTGGAATAAACCAGTTGAAAACCTCTGATGTAAAGCAACAAATATATTTATAATTAGGTGTGGTCTTGTGATTAATGGCCATATTAGCTAGTGCTAGCTGTGATCACTTTAGCTACTTAAACGGATTATTTTCAGGATTACCAGCCTGGTCTGTTATTGTCTCACTAGAGTCAGAGGACTGAGCACTAAAAGCACATTGAGATGGAAATCCTGCTGAGATCTTCTTGGTTGGCTCCAGCTGATGGCTAGTCAGCAAAATTATTTTCTGTTCCTTTTCGTTGTCATCTCCAAGTCATCTATCGATATATTTATTGACATCTAGATCTAGAAGCTTGGTTTTGAACATTCCCAAGGTGTGGATATATTTTTGGTCCTGCCTTTTTACCTGGACACCTGGATTTCCTCATTTGTAACTGGGATGTATATCGGACTTGACGCATCGTTATACCGTTTCCATTAAGTTTTATTTTTTCTTCATTGTGAAAATCCGGGGCGTTTGTTGGGACTGAGAACATTGGGGGCTGAGCCCAGACCCTTATAGGGAAGCCTATGGGATCTACCTGGGGAAAAAAGCTCAATGCTTTCTTGAGCCTTATTGCGTCTTGTCTACAGCCAAACACTGCCCAAATGTACCAGAATGAAACATATTATATTGATAGAAACAGGATGATTCACTTATAGATAACACAGGAATTAAAGCAAAAAGAGGTTGCCACCTTTCAGAAATAGAAATAAAGGACGCCCCGATTTCATCAGCGCAGGAGCCAAAAAAAAGCCCCAAAACTGCATAAAAATGTGTTTATTTTATATGAAAAAACGTGTTCTTTAATAGCATTGAACTTGCATGACTGTACAGACAGCCAACCATATAGCAGCTGAAATAGCCTCCTATGCTATGTATGTCCACATCAGCCAAGGTGTAGAATATTGCTTCAGGTGAAGAATTTGGTGTAAAAGTTAACTTATTTCAATAATTCAACTAGAATATGATATAAAAGTTAATTTATTTCAATAATTCAACTAGAATTTGGTGTAAAAGTTAACTTATTTCAATAATTCAACTAGAATATGGTGTAAAAGTTAACTTATTTCAATAATTCAACTAGAATTTGGTGTAAAAGTTAACTTATTTCAATAATTCAACTAGAATATGGAGTAAAAGTTAATTTATTTCAATAATTCAACTAGAATTTGGTGTAAAAGTTAACTTATTTCAATAATTCAACTAGAATTTGGTGTAAAAGTTAACTTATTTCAATAATTCAACTAGAATTTGGTGTAAAAGTTAACTTATTTCAATAATTCAACTAGAATATGATGTAAAAGTTAATTTATTTCAATAATTCAACTGGAATATGGTGTAAAAGTTAACTTATTTCATTAATTCAACTTAAAAGGTGAAACTAATATATTACCTAGTCTTATTACATGCAAAGCAAGATATGCTGAACCTTTGTTATAATTTTGATGATGGAATTTTTGAATTATTGATTTCATAAAATATTCTCTAATATATTTTTTATTTGGGGTTTTCATAAACTGTGAGCCATAATCAGAGAGCAGCGTGTTGCTGGTGCAGCAAACTGCTGGACGCAGATGCGTGACGGACACTGGCTGATTTATGGTTCTGCGTTGCACCAAAGCAGAGCTTACGCGTATAGTAAGCGGGGACGCGAACGTACGGTGCGCGTCGCCGCGTACCCTACGCCGTCGATTTAACGCGGAACCATAAATCAGGCTTAACGCGGGCGAATTTGTCAGTTTTCTTTTCGTCTTTTCAACTGAGCACGCAAACACAAACTGAGGATGCAATGCTTGCTTATGCACCATCGTAGAACCGGGCCTGGCATAATATATGTCCGTATTGGTTCAATACGGAACTTTTAATTCCCAATTCCCAACCCCTACCTGGAGGTGAAGCCCGAGTCCTCCCCCCCGCTGTCTGGCACATAGAAAGATCTGCACAGACGCAGCAGGTCCTGTTGTCCCGCCACTAAGATTTTGCTGGCCTTAATGTTTCCTGTGGTTTATTTTGTTCATTATTGTTAAATTTAGTGTTGATGTGTGTGTGTGACAGACGTGTGTATGGGGGGTTAATGAAAATACGGGACAAATTGCGTCCCGTATTAGTTCAATACGGACGCAATCCATCTCTCTGATTGGTCTTGGTGTCTCGACGTCATCCCCTGTTGCATTCACTGATAATGGAAAACTACAACTTCTTTAGTGACTCGTAATGTACAGTTATGATTTTTTTCTTCTGAAGTTGAATTATCCGGGGCTAAAGAAAAAACGTCCGGGGCTGAAGCCCCGGATGCCCAGGCCAGGTGACGCCACTGGTGAAAATGATTGTCTATCATGAGATGTACAACTGTTTACATTACGAATACTTCAAACATTGTGAAGTAAAGTAAAGTGTTAAGTTTAAGATTTTTGTTGAATGCATTATACAATTGATCTACATGTATGGTTTTTGATATTTTGTGTTTTTCCTTTTACGGTTCTGCTCGTATCTTTACATCTGGTGGTCGTGTCTACTATTACAAAGTAGGACTTATTTTCCTGTTCATATATTCACAATTATTTTGGGTTAAAGTTCAAATTGGTTATTTTCATTCTGTTGCAGATTTTGTTAGTATATACAGCTATTTATTTTACACTTTGATTTGAAAAACATGAATGAATCATGTTTTGAGTGGAGATCGTTAGTGTTAGGAGATGAGTTGGAGTAGGACCCAGATGTAGGAGACCAGGAGGCAGGAGGTCAAAAACAACTGTGATTTGTAAAAGTGCTGCTTAGCAGGATTTGCAAAAAACAAGAGCTTAAACATAAATCAAAAACCACAAAAACCTGACATGAAAAAAAGCGAGGGAGGAAACAGTTGGGACCAGCGGGGACCGAGGCAGAAACAAGAGCAGATATACAGAACGGTTAATGAGACACAGGTGTACAAGATCAGGGCCGATGGAAACAGGAAAATAGAACCGGAAATGGGGAAGGTGGTTCAGTTGGTAGAGCGTTCGCCCATAAACCTGAAGGTCAGTGGTTCCAACCCTAGTTCCTCCTGTATCCACCAACGTGTCCTTGGGCAAGACACTGAATCCCCCGGTTATCAGGCCAGCGCCGTTGTATGACAGCTCTGCCAACAACCGGTGTGTGAATGTGTGTGCGTGTGGGTTAATGTCTACAGTGTGTTGAAGAATAATATAAAATCCAGTTCAGAAGTCCGCTGTGGTGTAGTGAGTTTTATTCAGTAGCCAGCAGTGAGCAGACCTACACAGATCGGGTCTGAGTTGGTGTGCTGACCAGGAATGGTTGAAATAATGACTCTTTATACAGTAAGTTCAAAGCACAAAAGGCAGGAATCAACAAGCCAAAGGTGAAAGACAAAAAGCAGTTAAAGGGTATTTACAGTTAGATGTGATCTGTGGCCAAATGCCGTGATCAGGCATTCAGCATGAATATCATTCAGTTGAAACTACCCCATAGGGTGTTCTCATGATTCAAGTCTGTGGCCAAATGAGTTGGTATTAAAATATCAGTCAGTCAGGAACTTTGTCATATGGCATTCCCGTTGTTCAAGTCTGTTCCAAGGTGTCGGCCCTGCAGGGGGAGGAAGCTGGAGTTTCACGTCAGCCACGGTGTCACAATGCCTCATTAAGTGTAAAGCGCTTTGGGGCTGTAGGAGTACAGCTGGAAAGCGCTATATAAGCCATGTATGTAAGCCATTTAGAATTGAAACACAAAGACACGGACTTCAAAATAAAACAGGAACTATCAAAACCATAACAGTTAGGATTTTATGAAATGGTTGAAGGTATGAGGGGTTTTTCTATAAGATTGTACACTGGTGGTTACTCTCAGCGCAGGAACATCTCCTGCTTGTAGCTATGACTAGACCAGGGGTCGGCAACCCAAAATGTTGAAAGAGCCATATTGGACCAAAAAACAAATATGTAGCCGCAAAAAATGAAAAGTCTTGTATAAGTCTTATAATGAAGGCAACACATGCTGCATCTGCATCTTAGTTATAACTTTCTACTCGGCTGCAAATGTAGCATGCTAATGTCTTTCCACATGACTCTTTTTGTTACGCGAATCTATCGAAGAGTATTAGGGCCAGGCAGGAGAAAAATAAAAAATAGTATTTTAGAGGAGGAAGATTTTTTTTTCATTATGTACTTGTGGTCAATGTCGAGAAAAAAGTCGAAATGTCGAGAAAAAAGTCAAAATGTCGAGAAAAAAGTCAAACGTTTTTGAAAAAAGTCAAACGTTTTTGAAAAAGGTCAAAATGTTGAGAAAAAAGTCAAAATGTCGAGAAAAAAGTCGAAATGTCAAGATTACTGTTGAAGTATAATTTCGAGAAAAATGTCGAAATGTCGAGAAAAAAGTCAATATGTCAAGAAAAAAGTAAAAATGACGAGAAAAAAGTTGAAATGTGAGAAAAAAATTCAAAATGTCGAGAAAAAAGTCGAAATGTCGAGAAAAAAGGCAAAGTTTCGACTTTATTCTTCTTTATTGTATTTGAACATTTATCTCGACATTTCGAGTATTTTCTTAAGTAAATAATAAAAAAAAAAAATCTTCCCCTCTCAAATATTTTTTCTCCTGCATGGCCCTGATACAAATCCGTACAAATCTTCATTAACAGAAATGTTGAAATGTAATATTTATTCTACACATTTTTACAGCGTTGGAAAACATTAAGGATGTTTGTGTCATGTTTGTCCTCCTACAGAAACCATGTTAAAAACAAAAATATATTCCCCTCCCCCATCGATTTCCGTTTTCAAACATTTTAGAAAAAGCTCCCGGAGCCACTAGCGCGGCGCTCTAGAGCCGCGGGTTGCCGACTCCTGGACTAGACTGTTTAGCTAAGTTCTTCTTTAGGTGAAGACAATGAAAAGAAACCGAAACTGAGAGGTTCCATCCTGTTTTTCGCAAAGTATTAGTTATCTGGCGTCTTTGTTGAGTTAGCATCTTAAGTAAGAAACAATCAACAGAAACGGTGCCTGAATGTGCGTCCTTGTCGGTGAGAATGCGGTATGGAAGGTCCTGCCATGGAGGATTTGGACAACAACATTTTATCTTTATTAGGGCCCGAGCACTTACAGTGCGAAGGCACTATTGTATCTGTAGGAATTTTCTTTCTTTCTTTCTTTCTTTCTTTCTTTCTTTCTTTCTTTCTTTCTTTCTTTCTTTCTTTCTTTCTTTCTTTTATTTTTCTGACAAAAGGAGGGCCTTTTTGCCCCCCTGAACGTGCCCCAAAAGTCGCAATTTATGCCATTCCTTCGGCAGTTAATACGGCCCGAACCGTATCGTGCACCCAGGTGTGTTATACATCAAAATATACGTCTCCATCTTGCGACTACGCGCATTACTTTTCTCAGTCAAAAGCGTTACCGTGGCGACGCTAGACGACAAAAAGCGCGCCCCCTCTTCATCTGATTGGTCCATATTTGATAGTTCCCCAAAATTCACCAAATTTTGCACCCAAGCCAGGCCTGGCCATAAATTTGATATTTAATGGTTTACATTAATGGGCGTGGCCTAACGGCTCAACAGCGCCCCCTAGAAAACTTTGTGCCTCAAGCCCACAATACGGTTTGACGTTCATGCACAAAAATCGGTACACACCTGTATCATGTTGCAACTTAAAAAAAAGTCACTTGGGGCCATGGCCGAAACCGAACAGGAAGTCGGCCATTTTGAATGAATCATGTAATTTTGCCGTAATTAATGCCATTTCTTCGGCCGCTTCTTCGTCTGAACCGTAACGTGCACCCAGGTGTGTTATACATCAAAATGTGCGTCTCGATCCTGCGACGACACGTATTACTTTTCTTTGTCAAAAGCCTTACCGTGGCGACGATAGACGCCAAAAAGCGCGCCCCTCCTTTACCTGATTGGTCCATATTTCATAGTTCCTACTTTCTGCCATAACTTTTGAATGGTTTGACATAAAGACCCGTGGGTGGTGTCATCGGACTCTGTTTTGAGTCCTTGTACATGATAGGTGCAAATTAGCCCCTCCCCTTCTTCTGATTGGTCGATATGTGATAGTTCCTATTTTCTGCAATATCTTTTGAATAGTTTGACATAAAGACTCGTGGGTGGTGTCATTGGACATGGTTTTGAGTACTTGACCTTCATTGGCATGAATTAGCCCGCCCCTTCTTCTGATTGGTCGATATTTTATATTTCCTACTTTCTGCCATAACTTTTTTTGAGTACACTGGTTTTCTTATGGTGCACCAGACAAACGAAGAGGAGGATCTTTCAGTATGCATAATGATATTCTCATACCTTTTTTTTTACCCAATCAGCCCTTATTGAAGACTGCATATTGTTGAATGGGTGAATTTCTAAAATGGTCTATTAATGTTATGTGGTGTATGGGTAGTCACAAATGATTATTTCTTTAGATTATTGTACCTTGAAATACAATGTCTACTTTAATAGGTGGTGTTTGAACAGTTGTCTTTAAACAAACTGTTGTGTCAAGTGTCCAGCCCACTGCGGAAGCCTCAATGGAAAATATCAAACATGGCAGGATAGAATGGAGTCCTTGCCATTCCAGTGGCTCAGGTCTCCTTTATAGTGTGATGTTACTTGTAAGTGTTAGGTCTGAGGTCTTCAGACAAAAGAAGCACATTTTTAAGTAATGCATGTTTATTTACAAACTCCCGCTGGGGTGGTTGAGAAGTTTCACAGAGTCAGTAAGTGCGTAGTGACACCTAATGACAGTTAAAAATCCAGCTTAGCAATAGTTAATATTTGATATTTCATGGTTTGCATTAATGGGCGTGGCCTAACGGCTCAACAGCGCCCACTAGAATACTTTTCTCTGCCATAACTTTTGAATGGTTTGACATAAAGAGTCGTGGGTGGTGTCATGGGACTCGGTATTGAGTCCTTGACCATAATTGGTGAAAATTAGCCCCGCCCCTTCTTCTGATTGGTTGTCCCTATTTCCTGCTATAACATTTGGTGTGGGCCTTTCTGTTCAGGCTGTTGCCCCGGCCACCCAAGCCAAAACAACAGAACACCATAGTGCGTGTCCAGGAGCCATTAGCTCTGCCCATCAGCAAGCCTCCAGGAATTCAGCTTATCAGGAAACCCTGGATCCAAGTCGGCTTGTTTTCAGGAAGAGTCTCTCCTTCTGAGATGTTGTGAAATGATTACAGACCTTTGGAGTTGGCTGGCTGCAATGTTCTTTTAGAGTTACCAAAGAAATGAAATGGCTGAGAATGAGCAGAATATAGACACTTGATGATATGACGATTAACCTGCCAGCAGAAGTCTGCTTTGTTAGACTCTTCACACTGTTAATTTCTCTTATGTGCCGTTTAACTTCACCACATGCTGTGTTTCAAACCATCATGTTAGTTAAAGCTGTACAATATTTTAGAACATAGACTGACAGGTTGTGTTTGGAGGTAACAACAAGATAAATGACCGCTGGGTCCAATCATAAAACAACCAAATTAACAGGATCACCGCCATCACGGCAGTCTGAACACTTCAGACAGGCTGTTTGACTTTACTGGCTGGTGATAACAGCAAACTTTAATTACCAGAGTTAATTGTTCTGTAAGAAGTTGGATCCCCTCAGCAGATACTGCGCCGTCTTTTAAGATACGAGAGTGTTTGCTGCTTTTGGGGCAGTCGGTGGGAGGAGAGGCCCGACTGTAATTTCTCTTTTAAACCATTAAAGTACAGAGATAAAAGGAGAGTAATGACTCAGTCTCAGTACCATTCCTGAAGAAATACAAACCTTCTTTGGAGTTCCCCTGTACGTGGCTTGCCTTGAATATCTATGGCTGCAGATGTATCTGGCTACAAGGACTAGAGTCGCAATCATTGCTGAGGCTCTGACAAGAAATCGATTCTTCAAGGTTCACTGCAATGTTGGGGGATGGTCTCCTGTAGTTGGGGATGTTCTGCAGGCCTCTCCACACTGACGCTGGGTGTTTCAGATCTTTTCTGCAAAGCCCCTCTGGGCTGCTTTCACCTCCATCGTCTGTGTGTTCCTGGCCTGGTTGTACAGGTCTCTGTCAACGCTTCTGTAGGCCTCCTCCTTAGCCTGTCAAAGTTGGCATTATGGCATCGTCATCGTGGCATCATGTTTGCTAAAACTGTGAGGCTGGCCCTATTACTTCTGCTATTTTTCACCTGGTTCATCATCCTAGCAACCACCGAGGCAACAGGAAGCAGACCCTCTTTTGTTTACATTCGTGAAGGAAGGAACTATTTTCTTGCTCTACTGTTCCTCCTGACTCAGGATGATAAGAACAGTGGGTTCTAAGCGGAAACCCCAATCTTTCACTCACCTCTGTGAGGGCTTTATTCACAAAGTGGGTACTGTTGTCACTGGAAATCCTTCCAGGAAAAGCCCATCTTGGAATGATCTCTGTCATCAGGGCCTTAGCCACTGCACTACTGCCTGCGTGTTTGGCTGGAAAAGATTCAAGCCACTTTGAAAACATATCCATAACCACAAGACAATACGTTTTACCTTCGGATGGAGTCAGTTCTATGAAATCCATCATTGGGTGGTCAAAGGGTTGGTCCAGTTGTGGGTGACCAGAGGGAGTCACATTCAAGGTTCTGCCAGCGTTATTAGACGTTATTAATGAACCCTTTTGTAAACCATAAGGAGGTTTTCTGTTGAAGCATCCCCCCTTTGGATACATGGTCCAACACATGAGTCCATTCGACAAACAGATGAAACTAATGTTTAGGAAGACCTGGTTTCCCATCGGAAGATGCACACACCCCTTCAGGAGAGATGGAGCAGCATTGTGTCGTCCATAAAGCCTTTTCCTGTGGAGTGAAAAAAGACAGCAGAAATAGAAGAATGATCTGTCTGTGAGCAGACAGCATGGTGAGAGAGGGAGGCTGAAGTGCTGCAGCTTTAGCAGCATTTCCTCCAGAGACGGCATCATCTCTGCGTGTGTGAGTTACAATCTTGACCACAGAGATCTGCTTGGGCAGAAGAATTGAATCGAGCAAAGCATGTTCTGCATTTAAAATGGGTTTCCCATCAGACTTGAGGAATTCTCTGTGTTTCCACAGGGCTGCAAAGTCATGGTTGAGTAGATGGTCACAGTTCTGTCAGCTGCCAGTTTACAGGCTTCCAGGCGTAAGTGCAACGAGTTCAGCAGTCTGAGCAGAGAAATGAGGCAGCTATCCTGAGTACAGGACAGAGTGTTGAGAACATACAGCCAATCCTGCACAGTTCTTCCCTGAGGGATCACACGAGGATGAGGCATCAACGAAGAGATTCAAATCAGGGTTAAGGAGAGGTGTTTCAGATAGCTCAAAGAGTACACACCTCCGAAAGAACCTGATCACAGGAACGGTCACACCATCCTCCTCAGTAGGGAGGAGGGCAGAGCTGGGTAGAATAGCCAAAAATTGTACTCAAGTAAAAGTACTGTTACTTCAGAATAATATGACTCAAGTATAAAAAGTAGTCATCCAAATAATTACTTGAGTAAAAGTAAAAAAGTATTTTTTTAACACAACCATTCAAACAGATAAAAGTACAAAATAATCATCTTCAGGCAAATTAAATCAATAAAATAATAAAATAAATTAAAATTAATAAGAAATAAAAAATAGCTTAAATTAAAATAATCTTAAAGTAAATTCAAGTACTTTAATAAATAATAAAATAAATAAAATAATAACAAAATAAAAAAATAAATTTAGCACAAGTAGCACAAAATTTCCAGCCTTTGTACTTTTCTTTTTTAACCAGGCAGAACTAGAACAAACATGAACTCATAGAAACTCTGTGTGTTTGAGTCTCTGTGTGTGTGTGTGTGTGTGTGTGTGTGTGTGTGTGTGTGTGTGTGTGTGTGTGTGTGTGTGTGTGTGTGTGTGTGTGTGTGTGTGTGTGTGTGTGTGTGTTGAGTCTGTGTAAATGTGACAAAACATGCAAAAACAAACATTTTTCTCAAAGAATCACCAGTGATGTCATGAGATTGACGCGTACGTGGATAAAAGGGATAAAAGAAAAGTAACAGCTCAACGTAGCCTAATGTAGCGGAGTAAGAGGAACAGTTTCTTCTTCACAAATCTACTCTAGTAAAAGTAAAAAGTATAGTGATTCAAAACTACTCCTAAAAGTACAACATTTCCCAAAACTTACTCAAGTAAATGTAACGGAGTAAATGTAACTCGTTACTGCCCAGCTCTGGAGGCGGGTGGCCGGATTAAGAATGTTACATCTCTGAACAGTAACATTAGGCATATCCAAAAGGACAGAAGTGTGTCTCAGCCTTCTGGCTGCAGATAGATGAGATGTGAGTGAGGAACCATAACAGTCAGGGAAGAATAGCCCACTACGTCCCTAGAGGCCAAAACTGCTTTTTCAGCAGCAACAGTTTGGAGAAAAGCAGGAAGTCCTGCAGGATCCTCCTTCTATCCTGCTCCCCACAGCTGCTGACCTTTTGTTATAAAGCAAGGCAAGGCAAGGCAAATGTATTTATATAGCACAATTCAACACAAGGTAATTCAAAGTGCTTTACATTGACATTAAAAGCGACAAGACATAATAACAAATAGGTAAGAATAAGAAAAGAAGTAAAATAATAAAAAGTACAAGCTGTTAAAAAATAAATAAATGAGGGCAGTAGAGTAGAGTACAGCAGGTTTAATCTAAGAGTACGCTTCAGTAAACAGTAATGTTTTTATCCTGATTTAAAGGATCTACAGTTGGAGCAGACCTCAGGTCTACAGGAAGTTTGTTCCACCGGTGAGGAGCAGAATAACTGAACGCTGATGAACCTTGCTTGGTTCTGGTTCTGGAACCACAACAAACCAGATCCAGATGAACCTCAGGGGTCTGGGAGCTTCATAGGAACTAACAGATCCAGATGAACCTCAGGGGTCTGGGAGCTTCATAGGAACTAACAGATCCAGATGAAGCTCAGGGGTCTGGGAGCTTCATAGGAACTAACAGATCCAGATGAAGCTCAGGGGTCTGGGAGCTTCATAGGAACTAACAGATCCAGATGAAGCTCAGGGGTCTGGGAGCTTCATAGGAACTAACAGATCCAGATGAACCTCAGGGGTCTGGGAGCTTCATAGGAACTAACAGATCCAGCATGTATTTTGGTCCAAAACCATTCAGGTCTTTGTAGACCAGCAGGAAGATTTTAAACTCTATCCTTTGACTCACTGGAAGTGTAGTGATTTCATGACCGGTGTAATATGGTCCAGTTTCCTGGTGTAATGTGGTCCAGTTTCCTGGTGTAATATGGTCCAGTTTCCTGGTGTAATGTGGTCCAGTTTCCTGGTGTAATACGGTCCAGTTTCCTGGTGTAATATGGTCCAGTTTCCTGGTGTAATGTGGTCCAGTTTCCTGGTGTAATATGGTCCAGTTTCCTGGTGTAATACGGTCCAGTTTCCTGGTGTAATATGGTCCAGTTTCCTGGTGTAATGTGGTCCAGTTTCCTGGTGTAATATGGTCCAGTTTCCTGGTGTAATATGGTCCAGTTTCCTGGTGTAATGTGGTCCAGTTTCCTGGTGTAATATGGTCCAGTTTCCTGGTGTAATATGGTCCAGTTTCCTGGTGTAATATGGTCCAGTTTCCTGGTGTAATGTGGTCCAGTTTCCTGGTGTAATATGGTCCAGTTTCCTGGTGTAATGTAGTCCAGTTTCCTGGTGTAATATGGTCCAGTTTCCTGGTGTAATATGGTCCAGTTTCCTGGTGTAATGTGGTCCAGTTTCCTGGTGTAATATGGTCCAGTTTCCTGGTGTAATATGGTCCAGTTTCCTGGTGTAATATGGTCCAGTTTCCTGGTGTAATATGGTACAGTTTCCTGGTGTAATATGGTACAGTTTCCTGGTGTAATGTGGTCCAGTTTCCTGGTGTATTATGGTCCAGTTTCCTGGTGTAATATGATCCAGTTTCCTGGTGTAATATGGTCCAGTTTCCTGGTGTAATATGGTCCAGTTTCCTGGTGTAATGTGGTCCAGTTTCCTGGTGTAATATGGTCCAGTTTCCTGGTGTAATATGGTCCAGTTTCCTGGTGTAATATGGTCCAGTTTCCTGGTGTAATGTGGTCCAGTTTCCTGGTGTGATATGGTCCAGTTTCCTGGTGTAATGTGGTCCAGTTTCCTGGTGTAATGTGGTCCAGTTTCCTGGTGTAATATGGTCCAGTTTCCTGGTGTAATGTGGTCCAGTTTCCTGGTGTAATGTGGTCCAGTTTCCTGGTGTAATATGGTCCAGTTTCCTGGTGTAATGTGGTCCAGTTTCCTGGTGTAATGTGGTCCAGTTTCCTGGTGTAATATGGTCCAGTTTCCTGGTGTAATATGGTCCAGTTTCCTGGTGTAATGTGGTCCAGTTTCCTGGTGTAATGTGGTCCAGTTTCCTGGTGTAATGTGGTCCAGTTTCCTGGTGTGATATGGTCCAGTTTCCTGGTGTAATGTGGTCCAGTTTCCTGGTGTAATGTGGTCCAGTTTCCTGGTGTAATATGGTCCAGTTTCCTGGTGTAATGTGGTCCAGTTTCCTGGTGTAATGTGGTCCAGTTTCCTGGTGTAATATGGTCCAGTTTCCTGGTGTAATGTGGTCCAGTTTCCTGGTGTAATGTGGTCCAGTTTCCTGGTGTAATATGGTCCAGTTTCCTGGTGTAATATGGTCCAGTTTCCTGGTGTAATATGGTCCAGTTTCCTGGTGTAATGTGGTCCAGTTTCCTGGTGTAATGTGGTCCAGTTTCCTGGTGTAATGTGGTCCAGTTTCCTGGTGTAATGTGGTCCAGTTTCCTGGTGTAATGTGGTCCAGTTTCCTGGTGTAATGTGGTCCAGTTTCCTGGTGTTTGTAAGGACTCTGACTACAGCGTTCTGGATCAGCTGCAGCTGCCTGATTGATTTCTTGTTAAGGCCTGTAAAGATGCCATTGCAATAATCCAACCTACTGAAAATGAATGCATGAATACGTTTTTCCATGTCTTGTTTAGACAGAATTGTAGGGTCCAACCCCAAAACCTGAGGTGAACCCGGGTAGCCAACCACAAACAGGCAGGAGACCAAACAATTGAAATAAAGAGCCAGAAGGCTGTTTATTAAAGTGAAGGGGAAAAAAACTGACTCAGGGGTAGATCCGGGCGGGGAAGGCAGAGGAAACGCGGGAGCGATGGTTGGGGGTCCAGGTGACAAGGGTCAGTCGTGAGTTGGCAGCAGAGCAGGGGGTCACAGAGATCCACGAGAATGGCTGGGAGGGGAAGGCGTCGAGGAGGGTTCCAGGGAGGCAACGGAGACACAGGAACAAAAAGCCTTGGGACAAAAACAGAGGGATTAATGCAAGCACGGCACAGAGGTTCAAACTGGAGGTCTGAAAAAGCTAGAGAAAGTTTCCTGAAAGGCCAGATTTAGTTACCGCATGGGTTCAGTACAATCAAGCACTGAGTGAAGGTCCAGGTCTCCTTTTAAGCCTGGGCTGGTGATCAGTGGCAGCTGGGGAAGATGGCAGATCAGCAGCACCTGTGCTGCTGGCTCTCCCAGCCAGAGGAGGAGGACTCCTAACAAGAATACCCTTAATTCTAGCAATGTTTTTTAGGTGGTAGTGGGCAGATTTAGTGATAAACTTTAGATGGCTGTTGAAGTTCAGGTCTGAGTCAATAATTACACCAAGATTTCTGGCTTGATTTGTAGCTGTCAATGACATGGAGTCAAGGTGAACGCTGATCTTTTCCCTTTCATTTTTAGGGCCAAAAATTATCACCTCTGTCTTTTCTGCATTTAGCTGGAGAAAATTCTGGCACATGCACTCATTGATTTGGTGAATACAGTTACTCAATGAGATCAGGGGACTGTAGTCATGTGGTGACACTGAAATATAGAGCTGTGTGTCATCCGCATAAGTATGGTAGGAAATGTTGTGATATTATTTTATTTTTTTATTAGCATATTATTTTGGAATTTTTCCATGACACTTTCTTTCTTTCACCAGTGTTATTAGTTATCTTACCGCATCCTCTCTAAACTCTTTTCTTTGAGGTTTCTGTGGTCCAGACACTTTAATTGGAATGTCATTAATCAAACTTTAGTATAAAAATAAATACATTTTTTTTATGAAAAGGAGAACAAATCAGTGCTGCACACACTTAACAGCAACACTTACCCACTTGGTGAAAAATCACCATGTAGATAATTAGAGCTAAAACTAGATGAATGTCGCTTCCCAAAAGTGAGGAGACAGTCGCACGTGGGCGGGAAAAAAATAAGCAATGTTCAAAAGGGCCTGGAATACACTTTTCAGGGCATCTAGTGGAACTTTTATCTTTCTCATTTCTTTCTGTCCTCTCAGTTGTTAATCATGTTGAGATCCTCATCATAATTCGATTCCAGAGAGGAAATTGACAAAGATGGATACGAAGAGCTGCAAACACAAATAACCATGGGAAGAAAATAATGACTTCAAAAGATTTAAAAACAGTAGAAACATTTGATAATAAGAATTTTTTATTTACCTGAGATAAGTAGAAGATGGATGGATGGATGAATGTTCTCTTCCCTGAGGTCTTCCCTCAAAATAAGCATCTCCAAGCCCATCTTTCAACCTTCCTCTGCCGATGGAGGCCCAAATCCTCCATGGCAGGACCCTTTCATACCGCTTTCTCACAGACACAGTTTCCCCCTCCCCTGGGGGGGTCCAGCACCGTTTCCCTCCCGGGGGGGGGGGGGGGGGGGTCCAGCACCTTTTCCTCCTCCCCGGGGGGTCCAGCACTGTTTCCCTCCCTGGGGGGGTCCAGCACTGTTTCCCTCCCTGGGGGGGTCCAGCACCGTTTCCCCCTCCCCAGGGGGTCCAGCACCGTTTCCCTCCCGGGGGGGGGGGGGGGTCCAGCACCGTTTCCTCCTCCCCGGGGGGTCCAGCACTGTTTCCCTCCCTGGGGGGGTCCAGCACCATTTCCCCCTCCCCGGGGGGTCCAGCACTGTTTCCCTCCCCGGGGGGGTCCAGCACCGTTCCCCCCTCCCCAGGGGGTCCAGCACCGTTTCCCTCCCGGGGGGGGGGGGGTCCAGCACCGTTTCCTCCTCCCCGGGGGGTCCAGCACTGTTTCCCTCCCTGGGGGGGTCCAGCACCATTTCCCCCTCCCCGGGGGGTCCAGCACTGTTTCCCTCCCTGGGGGGGTCCAGCACCATTTCCCCCTCCCCGGGGGGTCCAGCACCGTTTCCTCCTCCCCGGGGGGTCCAGCACTGTTTCCCTCCCCGGGGGGGTCCAGCACCGTTCCCCCCTCCCCTGGGGGGTCCAGCACCGCCAGACCCGGGCATCACGAGAGTACTGGGGCATGCGGGACAGTGTCCCCCACGCCCCGGAACCCCCGCCCCCTCAGACCTATGTGTGTGTGAGTGGTGTAGGGGGGGCAGGAGGGGGAGCGGAGGCCTAAGCCAGCAGGCAGGGCCAGTGGTACCAACCCTGGTAGGCCCCCCTGGCCCACCGAGCCGCGCCAGGGGGGCCCCATTGCACCTCCATGAGCGCCAGCGCCGGCGCCGCCGGAGCCCCCAGGCAGTGGGGGAAATGGCCCAACATCCCTCCATTCATACTGACGACATAAGACATAGACACCTGAGAATGACTCCACCCTCTCGCCCGCGGACACCCTGAAGGCCCTGGAGTCCCCGAAGATGCAGGGGCACGCGGCCCAGTGACAAACCCAGTGATAAATCTGCAACAAAAACCACAGACAAAACACAAAACCGACACGGAGCCGACCAAAACATGAACAGCAATCGACCCAAATCTCGAGATCTGATCACAGTCTGAGCTAAGCTACCGCTAACTAACGCCAAAAACTACAGAGCAAGCATGCAGGTGAACAAGCCAGTGTGTATGTCTACGTGTGTGTGTGTGTGTGTGTGTGTGTGTGTGTGTGTGTGTGTGTGTGTGTGTGTGTGTGTGTGTGTGTGTGTGTGTGTGTGTGTGACACACAGCCTATGTTAACAGTAAACACATTCTCACCAGTGACTGGTAACTTGAGTAAACACAGACATACCTGGCTCACCTTGTTGCGACTATCGGTATGTTTCCATGAACCTTGAAATAGAACTAACCAGACTTGTGAAGAGAATACAGTGATAGAATTGTATGAAATATGGCAACAACTGCCACATATCACGCAAATGTTTTCTCGTTTGCATGACCATGTTTGTCTGGTGATTTGAAAAAGTTATATTTCAGCTGGCAACCTCTGGTCGGGGGGAGGAGGGGGAGGGTACACGCCGCTCAACAATATTTTGAAAGTGACTGCAGTACCTGTTTTGGCCATTTCTTACAGACGGCTCCTTTAATAGCATTTAATAGAGCGTTGTAATAACGTATAAATAATAAAAATCTAAAAATAGTCTGATAGACTGTTTAATATACAACACATGACTTATTTTGGAATACAAAGAACCAACTTGACTATGACTATGCTATGTAAAATTTGAATTAAGTTTTATTAGTAACTTTTGTAAGTTTAAGATTTCATAAATAACATCGATGGAGGGGGGCCCAAAAATCACAGTCTGCCTAGTGTAGTCCATTTATTTAATCCGGCTCTGGTCGTGTCATATGTCATGTTACTGTGTTGCTGCCTGTCTTGGCCAGGACCCTCTTGTAAAAGAGATTTTTAATCTCAACGAGTTTTTGTTTCCTGGTGAAATAAAGGTTAAATAAATAAAAATAAAAAAAGTTAAAGGCGTAACTTTCGTTCTATTTCGTCCCTACTGACCGCCAGGCGGTGCTGTAAGCACTGGATGACGAATACCAACAATGTCACTTACCTCACTGACCAGGGGCAGAAGGACCCGGGAGTAGAACCACGCCCAATGGTTGGGGAGTGGCGACATTGATCCGGTAAAATCTGGAAAACGTGTCCAGCGACGTCCACGAAGCTGCTGCGCAGATGTCCTCCAGAGGCACCCCCTGCAGGGCAGCCAAGAAGCTGCGACGCTTCTGGTCGAGTGGCACCTCACCCCCACTGGTAAGGGGCAGCCACTGGCCTGTAGGCGTGCTCGATGGTGTCCACCACCCAGTGGGACAGACGCTGTCTAGAAATAGCACGCCCCCTGTTAGGGCCACCATGACAGATAAAAAGCTGCTCCGACCGTCGCACAGGCGCGGTGGCAGCAACATAAGCAGCAAGGGCCCGTACGGGGCACAAAGGGCTTGGCCCACCCTCCGCAGGCTCGGGGCCGAACCGGGCAAGCTGGATAGGCCGATTAGCATGATCGCGTGGCAGGACCTTGGGCAGGAACGCCACGTTTGGCCACAACGTAACCCCTGAGCCATCTGAGTTCCACCTCAGGCAGTGAGTGACTGACAGGGCATGTAACTCACCGACTCGCTTTGCTGACGTCATAGCGAGGAGAAAAGCCGTCTTCATAGAGAGACACTTCAGGTCCACCTGGGCCAAGGGCTCAAAAGGTGGAGAAGAGAGGGCACCTAGTACCATAGACAGGTCCCACACCGGGGCCCTTGGGGTCCTCCGGGGGCGCAGCCTCAGAGCCCCCCTAAGAAAGAGAGAAACCAGCCGGTGGCACCCCACTGTGGCATTCTCGACTAGGGCATGTCGTGATGAAATGGCCGCCACGTACACCCTTAAGGTGGACTGAGCACGGCCATCATCCAGGAGGGACTGAAGGAACTCCAGGATCGTGGCCACAGGGCAAAGCACAGTGTCCTCTGCCCTGTCCGCACACCAGGCAGAGAATCTCCTCCATTTGCACTCAGACTGGAGGCGGGTGGAAGGCGCACAAGCGTTCAAGATGGTAGCCCTGACGGGCTCAGTACAGCTTGACACTAACGGGTCGGGCCCTGCAGTGGCCAGACCCAGAGTTGAAAGCGGCGGGGGTCGGGATGCCAAATCCGACCCCCCAGCTGGGACAGAAGGTCCCTCTGGTCGGGTAGGCGCCATGGCGTGCCATAGCAGAGCCTCCGGAGTAGTGGGAACCACGGTCTCCCCGGCCAGAAGGGGGCCACCAAGAGGAGTCTGTGACCTCTCTGGAGGACCCTCTGCAACGTCGGCAGGATTAAAGGTAGTGGGGGGAACGCGTACAGGAGCCCGTCGGGCCACTCGTGCCCTAGGGCAGTGATTCTTAACCATAGGGCCGCGGCCCACACTTGGGCCGCGAGCGCCACCTAGTGGGCCGCAAAAAAAATTCAGTTTTGTACATGTGGGCCGCGGGGGCCGCGGGACTGCATAACTCCCGACCAAATGAGGAGAAGAAGACACTCAGCTAGCTGTACGTGTAATACTAAGAGAAATGGTGTGTATTTACAGAGTAAATCCTTCATTTTGCACAGAGTAGGTTTAGATCCGCCAGGATCAGGGATCGATTACTTGGGTCTGCGCCCAGAGCGAGCGAGCGCGGCGTGATCATTTATCCCGACGCGTCCCCGCCAATCCATGGTCCCCGCTGCCGGGGAGGTCGGTGCCGCTCGGGCTTGCGGGCTCCGTCGTTTACTGCTGAAGGATTGTACATGTAGAGGCTGACGTGTCTGCTGGACTGGACTGTTCGGGCTTTCTCAAAAGCATCGGAAAGTAACTGCTGCTCCGCAGCCAGAGAGCTGCGGGGCTCCTGCCCGTCTCAGCTGATCAGGCTCGGATGAAACCTGACGCGCTGAGTCCTCTGACAACTGATTAATGTAATATCTTAAATAAAGTACAATCAAACTAAGTTTTGTTCCTGCTCTATTTTTAAATATGCACACTTGTATGCTTGTGTGTGTGTTGTTGTAAGGCGGCGCTCCGTGTGTTTTGACGGCGCCTTTCCACACGGCGCGCTGTGTGTGTGTGTGTTTTAAAAACAGAAATGACACACAAAACCGAGGGTGCTCCTTTCCACACGGCACCCGAATGGTAAAAATAGAATAAAATGTATTTTATTTTTAAGAGAAAAAAATGTGTAATTCAAGTTACACATGTTAAGTGGCAAATATGTACTTTTTTTAATATAACAGTCAGATGCAGATGTTGATACAACTATGAATACTTGAATATATATATATATATATATATATATATATATATATATATATATATATATATATATATATATATATATATATATATATAATGATCTTCTGGACCTTCGCTTGAGTACATTTTCTCTAAATGGACCTCTTAAAGTTTTTGTTGAATACCCCTGCTATAAAGTGTTAATACTTAATGGGCCCCGGGCCACTCTGTACTGAAAAAATTGGGCCCCAAGGTCAGAAAGGTTAAGAACCCCTGCCCTAGGGCATCCTGACCCAGGGGACTGGTCTCCTCTGTCCAGGAAAACCAGAGGGGGCAGTGAGTCGAGACGCCCGAGGCGAAGAGGTCCACCACCGCTCTGCCGAAGAGGACCCAAATCCACTACCTCCGGATGAAGCCGCCACTCTCCCGGGGGAGGCTTGTGTCAGGACAGGAAGTCTGCCACCTGATTCCTGTCCCCTGGCAGGTACATCGCCCGCAGGCTGAGGAGGCGAGGAGCGATCCACGTAAGAAGGCCCCCGGGACACCCGCAGCAGCTGTGCAGACCCGGTGCCCCCCTGGTAGTTGATCTGGGAGACAGTGGACATATTGTCCGACCGAACCAGTACGTGCCTCCCCCATAGGTGAGGTAAAAAGTGCTCGAGTGCTCGGTGTACAGCACGGAGCTCCAGCACATTGATGTGGCGTGTGCGGTCCCGCGCCGACCACTGCCCTTGGGCAGGCCTGCCGCGCCAAACAGCACCCCACCCCGAGAGGGAGGCATCTGCGGTGACAGTCTCCCGGAAGGAGGTGATAGTGCCCAAGGGCACACCCCCCAGCAGGAATGCCCTGTCCTTCCAGGGTGCCAGGACATGGACACACACCCGCGACACCCTGACCAGCCTGTGCCTGTGCCTTTCGACATCCAGGCGAAGGCTGTTCAGCCACATCTGCAGGGGGCGTAGCATCAGCAGGCCCAAAGGCACAACAGCCGAGGCGGCTGTTAATCTGCCCAAGAGCTGCAGGAACTGGACGTAAGGCAGCCGTCTGCCCCTCCTGAATCGGGGAAGGAGCTGCAGGATGTCGCTCACGCGCCGCGGTGAAAGACAGGTCTTCATGGTCACCAAGTCGAGTACCAATCCCAAGTAAGCGACTCGCTGGGAGGGAATCAGACAGCTCTTTCCTCTGTTCACTGTGAGCCCTAGTTTGGCCACATGCGACAAAAGGAGGGCCGTGTCTGCCACCACTTGTTCTCGGGACGGCGCGCATATCAGCCAGTCGTCCAGGTACGGCAGAACCTTCATACCCTGTGCCTGCAGGGGAGCGAGGGCTGCCGCCACGCACCTGGTGAAAACTCTTGGGGACAGGGAGAGCCCGAACGGGAGCACCCTGAACTGATAATGGCGTGGCCTGGTAGGCGAACCTCAGGAACCGCTGGTGCTGTGCCGCAATCGGCACGTGAAAGTAAGCGTCCTGCAGATCTACCGTCGTAAACCACTCCCCCTGACCGACCGCACGCAGAACATCTGCTGTGGTCAGCATCCGGAAGGTATGGTAGTATATATTTTTTAACATATGTAATGTTAAAAATGTGCTAGTTTATACCATTCCCAACTGAAAAAATATGAACATATCTATGCATCTCTCTCTATATATGATCATATCTAAACACACACACACACACTATATATATATATATATATATATATATATATATATATATATTACTTATTTCATTAAAATTCAGACCAAATAGGAAAAGCAATCATGTACTGTAAATAATAATATCCCTAACCTATTGTGAGTAGTTTTTTTTTATAATAAACTTTATTTAACATATCAAAAGTACAAAATTCCTTTGAGGAAACATTTGTTTGCAACTGAAACATAACAAGTTCACAACACACAAGCGAATAAGTATACCTATACATTTTTTCCAAGATAATCTTCTAAGATTAAATAAAAAAAATAAAATAAAATAAAATAAAATAATCACAAAATAAAATAATCACAGGGGTTTACATTTCAACAAAAGTGTTTAAGCGTAGCAAGATTGTACCTTTATAGATGTTATATAATTTTTTATTTCGTTTTTATAACATATTATGGAGGGTTTGCCTTTTTTTCCATTTATTTTTATGTATATAGTTTGTCCAAGTGGTGTTGCCGTATTTTGCTTTCCAAGATGGCCGACGATGTTGGACGCGACTGCGCATGTGTGACTCAAATCGGGTAGGGACTCAAATCAGGTAGTGACAGTCGCCACTAACCTGGCGAGACCTGCCACCCAGGCTGCAACAGGGGGCAGTTCTCACCAGGGATGTGACAACTCCGTATGGAGAGACAGTGACTACGTTTCCATGCAGTCAAAATTCAGGTTATTGCTAATATTCCGGTGAAACTGAAACATTGGGAATATTCCGTTTACATGGTAATTAATCATTCAGGATATCTGGATCAAACCAGTGACGCGCGGAGAACGTGATGACGCAATTCCCGTCATTTCCGCTTCTTCTTCCTGTATCCAAATTCAAAACAAATGCTGCTTCACGCAACTTTTCTCTCACCTTCTTGTAAATCTTCTATCCCGGTACTTTCTACCGTCTACAAATGCAGAAATGTTCATATCCTTCATTACATTTATGAAGTGATTAGTCTCCTCCTGGTCTTGTGTTTCTCCGTGTTTAGAAGAACTTCCTGGACTCAAAAGACCAGGATTCCTTGTGAACAGAGCATGTGCAGAAACAAATTCATGTTCCGTTTGATGGGGATATTCCGTTTGGCGTTTACATCAGTGGCGATTTTGGGGGGTGGCCTGGGCCACCCCTGAAATCTCATTGGCCGCCTGTGGCCACCCCCACCCTGATTGGTAGTTCATGAAGTTCACAACACGATAACCTCGTTTTTTTTCTTCTCCTTGAAGGAGCTGATACTCCCCACTCTCCCCCTCCCCTTGCATATAACCTGCTCTCTCTCTCCTACCTGTGCTCGCCCTTTGCCCAACAAGTCTGGACTTGTCCGCTCTCTTCACGCCGCCTTCGCTGTATTTCAGGTGACGCAGCAGACTGAGACAGTTACTCAGTTAATCACCTAGTTGAGTTGGTTTCCCAGTTTGTGTGTGTCCATTACCACAAGTAAGTATTTCATTGTTTGTATTTAAGACATTTAGTGACTGTTAGTGAATATGTTGTTGTTGTAAGTCTAACAGTTATTTATAAGATAATTTACCACCTGAAGTTGCCTGTGTGCATCTATGTGTGTGCATCTTGTTTTTTGATTTAATTTAAAAAAGGTGATCCACTTTTGCTCAGTGTATGATAATCATTTGCTAATACAGAGGAAAAACCCACACTTTAGCGTAATACAATATTATTTAGATTTCAATATCGAACATAAAATATAAGGGAAAATATGTAACAACAGTGTGTCCATGAGCAAACTATGAATGTGATGGTTATTTTTATTACTTCAGGTTCCTCACCTAGTGAGGAAAATGGTTGTGATGTTGATGATGAAGAGGCTCCTCAGACACAGACTGCCCCACCTGGACCTCACCGTATGTTGTGACATTTAATCTTTCAGTCTACACTACATTATGAGTGCTTCAGTGTAAATATCACGCAACAAGTTGTTATACTGTCTACTACGTAACCTTATAACTAATCTGTTTGAATGTAATTTGAATGTTACATTCTTGCTCATATGTTATAAAATGATGCAACAATGCATTGATACATTGTAACAGTTAGCCTCACACTGATGGACTTATTTTGATGATTATTTGCAGATCTCTCCCAGTCCAGAGCAGCAGGTCCAACAGTCTCATCTGAAGGTATTTCCTGGGACCTGCAAGGAAACAGGAACAGCTGCTTCCAGAGAGACTGGTACCAACAGTATCCATGGCTTGAATATTCCCAAAGCCAAGACGCATCAACTGTGCAGTGCAATACAAAAGCAAGTGCTTATTGGAAACCTCTTATTGTGTTTGACTTTAAAAGTTTATAGAAGAGTGTGTTGTTGTACATAGTGTATTGTTATCATATTGTGTTTGACTTATTTATAATTTATTTAAATAAATATTCAAAGGAATCATTACTTTTGACCTGTATCATTTTTTAATGATTATACATTATACCTGATATTATCGGCAGATTGATTTTGTTGAAGACTTTAATGTTCTACAATGACAATGAGGCTCTGAAAATGTGTAACTACCATAATAGGTTGAAATGGAACAGGAATAGAAAACTGTCAAATGTCAAAACAACAGTCTGACAATTCAGTGAATGCTAACATGAGTTCTAGAATTCAGTTATTATACATATGTGTAGATGTTGATGCAAAGCAATGCGATATTTACACATTTTGATCACATGCCAATCATAAAGGTTCTCCCGGTATGGCCACCCCAGTCTGGCTCTGTGTCCCATCTTGGCCACCCCAGTAAAAATGTCCTGGATACGCCACTGGTTTACATGACCCAATATTCAGGTTTTAAAAGGAGTAGCCCAGGGCTCATAATCAGGTTTTAAAAAACCCCAATATGAGCAAATTTGGGTTATTCAAAGGAGTTATTGGTGTTTACATGGCCGTGCAAATTCGGGTTATTGCCAATATTCGGGTTTTAAAAGGGTTATTGATGCATGGAAACACAGTCTATGGTAAATTATTGTGAGATTTAAAAGTGAAGTTAATTTACCAAGAAAATATATTTACAATATTTATATAGTTAATTAGGGCCCGAGCACCTTCAGTGCGAAGGCCCTATTGTATCTGTAGGAATTTTTCTTTTTTCTTTCTTTCTTTCTTTCTTTCTTTCTTTCTTTCTTTCTTTCTTTCTTTCTTTCTTTCTTTCTTTCTTTCTTTCTTTCTTTCTTTCTTTCTTTCTTCTGACGAAAGGAAGGCCTTTTTGCCCCCCTAAACGTGCCCAAAAAGTCACCAAATTTTGCATGCAAGTCAGGCCTGGCGAAAAATTTTATATTTAATGGTTTACATTAATGGGCGTGGCAAAATGGCCCACAGCGCCCCCCGGAAAACTTTGTGCCTCAAGCCCCACAATACGGTTTGACGTACATGCACGAAAATCGCTACACACCTGTATCAGTACACAACTTAAAGAAAAGTCTCTTGGCGACATGGCCGAAACCGAACAGGAAGTCAGCCATTTTGAATTAATCGTGTCACTTTTGCGAAATTTATGCCATTCCTTCGGCAGTTAATACGGCCCGAACCGTAACGTGCCCCCAAGTGTGTTATACATCAAAATGTGCGTCTCCATCCTGCGACAACACGCATTACTTTTCTCTTTCAAAAGCGTTACCGTGGCGACGCTAGACGCCAAAAAGCGCGCCCACCCTTCATCTGGTTGGTTCAGACAGAAAAAACTTTGCGCCTCAAGCCCCATAATACGGTTTGACGTACATGAACAAAAATCGGTACACACCTGTATCATGTCGCAACTTAAAGAAAAGTCTCTTGGCGCCATGGCCGAAACCGAACAGGAAGTCGGCCATTTTGAACATTCTGAATTAATCGCATAATTTTGGAGCAATATGAGCCATTCCTTCGAGAATTAATACGGCCCGAACCGTATCGTGAACCCAGATGTGTTATACATCAAAATGTGCGTCTCCATCCTGCGACTAGGCGCATTATTTTTCTCTTTCAAAAGTGTTACCATGCCGACGCTAGACGCCAACAAGCGCACCCCCCCCTTCATCTGATTGGTCCATATTTTATAGTTCCCCAAAAGGCACCAAATTTGGCATGCAAGCCAGGCCTGGCGATAAATTTGATATTTCATGGTTTGCATTAATGGGCGTGGCAAAATGGCTCAACAGCGCCCCCCGGAAAACTTTGTGCCTCAAGCCCCACAATACGGTTTGACTTACATGCACGAAAATCGCTACACACCTGTATCATGGCACAACTTAAAGAAAAGTCTCTTGGAGCCATGGCCGAAACCGAACAGGAAGTCGGCCATTTTGAATTAATTGTGTAATTTTGGCGCAATTTATGCCATTCCTTCGGCAATTAATACGGCCCGAACCGTAACGTGCACCCAGGTGTGTTATACATCAAAAGGTGCGTCTCCATCCTGCGACTACGCGCATTACTTTTCTCTTTCAAAAGTGTTACCGTGGCGACGCTAGACGCCAAAAGGCGCGCCCCCCCTTCATCTGATTGGTCCATATTTGATAGTTCTCCAAAAGTCACCAAATTTTGCATGCAAGCCAAGCCTGGCGATACATTTGATATTTCATGGTTTGCATTAATGGGCGTGGCCTAACGGCTCAACAGCGCCCCCTAGAATACTATTCTCTGCCATAACTTTTGAATGGTTTGACATAAAGAGTTGTGGGTGGTGTCATGGGACTCGGTATTGAGTCCTTTACCATAATTGGTGAAAATTAGCCCCGCCCCATCTTCTGATTGGTTGTCCCTATTTCCCACTATAACTTTTGAATGGTTTGACATAGAGAGTCGTGGGTGGTGTCATCAGACTCTGTATGGACTCCTTGAGCTTCATTGGCCTGAATTAGCCCCGCCCCTTCTTCTGATTGGTTGTCCCTTTTTTCTGCTATAACTTTTGAATGGTTTGACATAGGAAGTCGTGGGTGGTGTCATTTCTGATATGCTTATGGGGGCGGTGGCCGTGAGTGCGAGGGCCCGTTCATCGCTGCTTGCAGCTTTAATTAGTTATGCATTTGTGCTTTATTATTTACATATTTACAGATTCAGATATTTATACCATCACAACAGTTAAAACACTCTGTGGTTTTACCTTTTTACAGTACGTTTGCCTCGGTCTCAGTCATTCCTGGCTGCTGATTGGTTGGTCTCGGTCATTCCTGGCACCTGATTGGTTGGTCTAGGTCATTCCTGGCTGCTGATTGGTTGGTCTAGGTCATTCCTGGCACCTGATTGGTTGGTCAGGTCATTCCTGGCTGCTGATTGGTTGGTCTAGGTCATTCCTGGCTGCTGATTCAATTCAATTCAATTCAATTTTATTTATATAGCGTCTAATACAACAGAGTTGTCTCTAGACGCTTTCCAGAGACCCATACCCAGAACATGACCCCCGAGCAGTTATTACATAAACAATGGCATGTAAAAACTCCCCTAGTGGGAGAAAAACCTTAAGCCAAACAGTGGCAAGAAAAACTCCCCTTTAGGAGGGAAGAAACCTTTGAGCAGGACCAGGCTCATAAGGGGGGACCCTCCTGCCGAGGGCCAGACTGGTGGGTCAGGGACGGCAGCAGCACAGCAGGCAGGTGGAAGCAGCAACGGGATGACCGGGGGTGGGGACCGCAGGCCAGCACGCAGCTCCCGAAGCTCCGGCCCAATCAGCAAGTCCCAGGTTTGGGTGCAGGGTCAGGGAAAGGTTGAAAAGGGGCAGAGCCAGGGAGAGGAGTCTTGAGGGACGAACCTTCTCCCCCGCCCAAAAGGGGCCGTTACCCTGCCCCCCTCACTCCCACACTGCAGGTTCCGGTGTCCGGCAAAGGATGCTGCAACATGAACAAAAGAGAGAAAAGGGAGGAGAAGGGGGGGGGGGGGGGGGGGGGGCAGCACAAGAAACTACAGGAGCGACTCTGACACACTAAAGTTTAAACTACCTAGAGATTTGATTGGTTGGTCAGGTCATTCCTGGCTCCTGATTGGTTGGTCTCGGTCATTCCTGGCTGCTGATTGGTTGGTATCGGTCATTCCTGGCTGCTGATTGGTTGGTATCGGTCATTCCTGGCTGCTGATTGGTTGGTCTCGGTCATTCCTGGCTCCTGATTGGTTGGTCTCGGTCATTCCTGGCTCCTGATTGGTTGGTATCGGTCATTCCTGGCTGCTGATTGGTTGGTCTTGGTCATTCCTGGCTCCTGATTGGTTGGTCTCAGTCATTCCTGGCTGCTGATTGGTTGGTATCGGTCATTCCTGGCTGCTGATTGGTCGGGTTAGTCACATGGGCTCAGAAAGAAGGAAGTTGTGGTTGTTGTTGTGATTCTGATGGCGGGAGCTTCAGTAAAAGTTCTGCTGGAAAGCTAACTCTCTCACGTCTGCTGTTTTCTCTCATGAAGTGTCTAAACACCACATATCCAACCCTCACATTACAATATTATATTATAAAACAGGACATTTACAGGAAAATACTTAATTCAATTCAATTCAATTCAGTTTATTTGGGAAGGGACAGTGTACATTCATATACATTTAGAATAAAAAATGCAAATGCACCCAATTTTAGCTACAGAGCTAGTTTCTTATACTTTCTTATACTTACTTATACGGGAGGACGGCAGGAAAGAGGGGTAAATATAGTAGTTTCGCGGCCTAAACACGAGACTTGACAGGTGAAGCTGACGAGAGCTGGAGACTCAGGAGCATGTAGGAGGAAGCAGGGAGAGATACAGGATGGATGGAAATAATAAAACCTGAAATAATAATCAACCTGCCAAAATTAAAGAGGTTCTGGATATCCCTCTCTGCTCTTCTTGAGAGGACTTTCTGCGAGAGGAGAAAACACTGCCGACACAAAAACAAGATTATTAATGCAAACACAGTCATCCTGCAGTTTTATCCACATTAAGAAATATGGTTTTACTTGTAATGGAACTCATGCATCTGTCACGGCAGCCTCAGCTAAAGGGAAAAGCTGGAAGAAGAAGAACTCTGGATTTTTATTGAATCATCTGAAAAACTAAACAAATAAAAAGCTGACAAGAAAACACCGTTTTAAGAGAGGTCTTTTAGCTTACAGAAACATTTTTTATATATAGTGTACAATGTTCCGTGAGTGCAATACATTGGTGAGTATTTCTGAATTAGACTTTAGTCCCATTTCTCAATTAAGCTTGATCTTGTATTTCCTATTTCACTAACCAGTGACATTAAGAGACTGAATTACACAATAACACGCTGCTGAAATGAAGCCACGGTGAAGCTGTTAGTGCTCCAACAGCTCCAGCATTTCAGCTCACACACACACAGAAACACACACTTGTGCTTCTAATGGGAGCACTGCAATTAAAGAGTCAGGCATTTCCACATTTTCAATTAAAACTTGAGAGACAAAAACCATTTGACATTAACAGCTGACACACTTGCCATCACAAATTTGTCAAATCTTTCCTAATGAATTGTAACCACACCACTTTAAAGGGTTGGAACTGTCAGTTAAACAGCATTAATTGTCAATACTTAATGCAAACGAAGAGGTCCTGTATCTGGATGTTAGCTGTTAGCGCTCTTATTTCTGCAACACTATCGTTTATGCCACAAGTCATTGGAGAAACATTATCTGAAGCTTTCTCTGCGTAATAACTTTCCCATCCCTCCTGGAAGAGTCAGAGACACAGAGCTGCCCAGAGACGGTAGCAGAAGAATGAGAGAACGTCAGCGTGACGTCACTGTGACGTCACCGTGATGTCACTGTGACGTCAGCGTGATGTCAGCGTGATGTATATATATGTATATATATATATATATATATATATATATATATATATATATATAAATATATATATATATATGTATGTATAATTGCTCTGGTAATGAAAGGTATAATTTTTTTCTTTTTTTAATAAAGTAAAGCTTGCTGTTTTATTTCTTCTTATTTTTATTTTCAAGCAAAAATTGAAATAAAAATAAGGGGTAGGACCCAATAAGTTTTTTGACTTTTTTACTTTTCGGGCATGAATGTTTATTTCTAGTGGAGCAGATTATGACCCGGATCGTTCAGTTGCGGATACAAGCATGAAAATTGGTACACATACTCGTCAAACCCCACTCTATTCAAAAGTACCGCGTGCCACGCAAAATTTTAAGGGGACGGCCCCTAAAATCCAAGATGTCCGCCCATAAATGTGGTTTTTCCTTTATAACTCGAGATCTATCGATTTTAAGCCCCATAAATATATTGAATGTGATTATAAATGTGGGCTCTTGTAATATAGCATATAGCATATAGGTACTTTTACAGACTCGGGAGCAGGGCCGGATTTAGCCTGGCTGACTAGGTCCCCAAGTCCCCAAAATGCATAGAAAAAGATGCTCTATGCTGTCATCATTTCATCTTATATCCATATTTTATATTTCTTATTGGTTTTATATGTAGGATGCCCTACCTGACACTACCCTCTGCATTTACCCGGGCTTGGGACCGGCACAAATAGGACGCCTGCCCTGTTGAGGCTGCATTAATCTTTTTTTTTGTTTGTTTTGTTTTTTTACTTTTTTTTTTCTTTTTCTTTTCTTTTTTTTTCGTAAAATGCACTCTCGTTCAAAATCCACACAATAATGCCCCCAAGAAGTTCAATCCCAATATATTTAATAACGGAAGTTTAGGATACTTCTCCCCTCACAAAGACCACTCCGTTTAGTTCACATTAGTCCACTTCAAAAACCTTATCAGCCACTTTATACCAATTTCCATGTTGTTGTTATTCAAGCGTTGTCGTTGACAGCTAACATCCCCACTTCTTCTGCAGCCATTCCTTTGTAATATGTGCAGAAGGTGATTTTGAATTGGTTGTTGAAAAATGAATGGATGCCCCTGGAAAAGATGTCATGTTCAAAGCAACATATGTTGCTCTAAAATCTCTGTTCATTTCTCTGCGCTAATGCTGTCATCACAAAAGTGTAAATTGTGTAAACCACCCCATACCATCTTACAGAGTTAGCTTATAGACTTGTGCTTAAGTATGGATGATCCGCTGTGTCCATGTCTCCCCACAAGAAGTAATGCAGTAATGCTCACTTGAAACTCTGGACTTCTCTTCATTGATGCATTGTGTGCCGACCATGTCAGGTTCACGGCACCATCTATTTCTTCTGTCACCATGACCTTCTCTAGCCACTGGTACTCAAGTGCGATTTGGGGCCCAATGCCACCTGTACCTGTCTTTGGTATTTGGCATTTTGGTGGTAGGGGATTCTTTGTTTTAAAAGGAGGCAGGAAGAATATTTGTGAATGTGTCAGGCAGTTCTGGAACTGACCTGACATTATCAGGTCCAAATCGGATTTTCTGTCTCTCCTGTCCCCCATTTTCCTGAGTGGGATGCTGGAAGACGGAGATGGTGGTCCCATGGAAGGATGTTGTGGCAGTTGTTGCGGATGGGTTGTGATCAATGTTGTCCATCACTGCAGTGGTAAACAACCCCTTACGCAAAATTGGTGGACAGACCACACCGTCTTCTACATACCTACTGACTGCAGCACCCCCCAACTGGGCTGAAATCTCCAGCACCCTGTTATACGAGATGCTGAGACCATGCTCATGCATCATTTCTACAAGACTTCTCTTTCTTGTTTTTGCAAAGACAGATAGTCCCATGTAGATGGGAAATTGGGTTTCTCTAGCTTTTGAATGCCTGTGTGTTGTAGCTTCTTTATATTGTGAGTAGCAGTTGTACTGTAGGAGTTGGGCAATGGCCTGGTCTGACTTTGAAGCTCCAAATCTCAGCTGTGATTTGATATCTCCTCCATGTTCAACAATGCTGATGAACTGAAGAAGAAGGTTAGGCGTGGCATTTTTAATAGCACCCTCTGGAAATGTGCCATCAAAACTACAAGGATGATCTAGTATGTTTTTCCTTAAAATCCTTGCTGCTTTGGAAATAAGTACTGCTTCTGAATATTCAGAAGACTGTAAGTGCTGTACTCACATCTTTATTGAAAGCAAGAAACACATCTCTTCCCTTTTTATGAGTCTGAAGTTCTGGAATTTCTGCTAGCAATCTTTCCTTTAATCTTGTGGAGTTGACAGCTAGTGAGTCAATGCCAAGTTGTTCCAGACGTTGTTGGTATAGATGTCTCATATCTGCAAGGCGAAAGGTGTTTGGACCTTCGGAATGATTGCTTGTTTCAACAATGTAAGTGACAAGTTCTGTCAGAACTAGTGGGTAGTGTGGTTGTGTGCTGACATTCACTCTAAATTCTGCAATGGCCCCATTGGATGCATAGAACAAAAACATGCATGCCAAAAAAATGTTTCGTAGTTGCTAAAATGATTATTTCAAGTTCATGGCAGCCATCTTGAACACTGGACTTAGAATTTTATAATCCTACTTAAAACCCAACTTTAATAACCCTACTTAAAAAGGTTAGGAAAAAAACATTTTCATATTAGCCTACAATATTCACTGAACAACAATCCATGTTCAAATGTCTATTTCTCCCGCGAGTCTGTAAAAGTACCTATATGCTGTATTACGAGAACCGTAGTAGATACAGACATGTATTTGGTACCAAAATGTCTGCAATGCCCAAATTTATAGTCGCACTCAATATATTTATGGGGCTTAAAATCGATGCATTTCGAGTTATAAAGGAAAAACCAAATTTCTGGGCGGACATCTTGGATTTTGGAGGCCGTCCCCTTTGAATTTTGCGTGGCACGCGGTACTTTTGAATAGAGTGGGGTTCGAAGAGTATGTGTACCAATTTTCATGCTTGTATCCGCAACTGAACGATCCTTGCTATTTTTGGCCTTAATCTGCTCCACTATTCCCTTTGATTTTGTTTACGGACTGTTTATTTGTATTCTTTTTTGTTTTGTGAAATTGTTTTTCTGTTTTCTGTTTTTGTATGCTCGAAATAAAGATTTCAATTCAATTCAATTCAGATTACTTTCACACTAGAACTCACATTATCTTCAGCTAGAATTCCTGTCACCTCCACCTAGTGCTCCTGCACGTGCGCTCAATTCCACGTTGATTGTGATATTCAAAGACACGTGCGTGGATTTGGGCGTACGCACAGTTTTCAACATCTGAATTCTTTTTTGCGTATGTGGCACACAGAGTCACCAGTGGGAGCAAATGCCTACAGTTATGTTATTTGCATGTTTGTTTGGTGCAGCTCAGGTCCAGTTCAGGTGATGTTTTCTGTTAGAGTAAAAGGTTGGTTTATTTGTTTAAAAATGTAGTTATCTGGTGAGACTATATACAGTCTCCCCAGCAGTGGCCGCAGACGCTACACGTGCGTGGAGGGACAACAGAAGTCTGTTGAAAATACTCCAGAGGAAGAGTACGCACTCCAGTGGAAAGTTACTGGGTTTTTGTAGCGAACTGTAATGGTTTGTCCCACATATATTTGCTCTGGTGGAGGACAGTTTCCTTCTGCACCACGCTACACGTACGCAACAATTCCACGCACAGATTCCTGTTGAAATCCACGCACTCTTTTACATGAGGCACCTGGTGAGAATTCCTCCTAAACTCTCCCTGGTGAAGTCTCCCGTTGACGTCCCACTGGGAGGAGACCCCGGGGAAGACCCCGGGGAAGACCCCAGGGGAGACCCCGGTGACGCTGGAGAGACCATGTCTCTCAGTTGGCCTCAAAATGTCTTGGGATTCCTCCAGAGGAGCTGGACGAAGGGAAGGAGAGAGGGAAGTGTGGGCGTTCCTGCTTCGGCTGCTGCCCCTTTGACTGGACTCTGGATGGGCGGTAGGAGATGTATGGGTGGGGGGCCTACAACCAGTACTGGAGTTGTAAAAGAAAATCAGGGGGGATGGTGGATTTTATCATATGGGGACAGATAATTTGTGCTGATTACAAATAATATAATATATTACAAATAATAGCAGTGACCAAAACAGCTGCAGAAATACTGCAGGAATGACATAGCAGCAGTTAAATGCAGCCTTCTGTAAGCTTTAAATATCCACTGGGCTTACATCAAATACATCAAAACACAACAATAAAAAACACTTTTCTGAACTTATCAATATGACTCTGTCCTTCACAGGATAAGTAACATGGATCACTGCAAAAACTCACAATCTTAACAAGAATATTTGTCTTATTTCTAGTTCAAATGTCTCATTTTAGTAAATAAATCTCATTACACTTAAAACAAGACTCATCACTGGAAAAAACAATTTTCACCTGTTTCAAGTAGATTTTCACTTGAAATAAGTAGAAAAATCTGCATGTGGAACAAGATTTTTTTGCGTAGAAGATAAACTAGAAGATAGAAGAAAAATCTTGTCCCACTGGTAGATTTTTCTACTTATTTCAAGTAAAAATTTACTTGAAACAGGTGAAAATGGTCAAATAAGTTATTTTTCTGGTGTTATTTTTCTGGTGATGACTCTAAATGTTGAAATAGCAGTAAAACCACATTCATTGATGAAATGACATAAGGGATGGAAAGGGGGGATGACAGTTTTACAGGGGGGATGATTTGGACCGTTTTTATTTCAGGGGGGATGATTTGGACTGTTTTTATTTCAGGGGGGGGTGATTTGGACTGTTTTTTCATTTCAGGGGGGGGATGCCATTCCCCCTCACCCCCCCCCCTCAACTCCAGTACTGCCTGTAAATATTCATGGTTGTTTCTAAGACTGCTGCTGTTTGGTAACCATGGCTGTGCGGTTAACTGTCCTACCAGACCACTGCCGACCGCTCTGAGCTAGTTGACCAGCGGCAGCCTAACTGGTGCTGGAACTGAAGGTGGCTGGATGTGTTCAAACCTGGTAAGGCAGAATCAGCTCCTGATAAATTTGGCTCCTCAGAAATCTTTGGATGATGTTACAAAGGCTCGGTTCTTGTTACACAATCTCTGCCTTAAATATTTGATGTTTTCTATGTTCTTTAGTGAACGAAAATGTCCTCTTTTATTTCTGTTATCCAGCTGTTTTTGGAATTGGAAATGTCTTACTTCATAATCAGGCCGCTCACATGTCTTGGGAAATCTGCATTAAATAAACAGACAGAAGCTAAAGACTCATGGTGTACAGCAGGGAAAGTTTTAAATATTATCCCTTCCTACAAACCATCTGCAGACGTTTCAGTGACCCATGCATTCTCCTTGGGAAGAGTTGACCTTCACGAGAGAATCCATTGGGTGTCCATAATTAACTTAGCAATTGACCTAACATGCTTCAATCTATGTGGGATATTCTAAACTGTTATGTGGAGTCAAAACTGTGTTTCTGGATCAGCCATTAAATTAGAAAGGTCAAGGGTCGGAAAGACACCAGAGTACACTCCAATTACACAATGATGAGGAGATGGAACCCAGTTACACTCATGCTATGTCAAGTACAGTGTATCTGTTCAGACTGATGGTAACGGGAAGAAAAGGTGAGAACTTGAAGTTCAGACTATCTGTGACATCTTAATGTACAGTAGTTTTATTTAAAAAGCTGATCATAGTTACAGTATGTACACTGTATGATGACATGCTTGCTTGTTGTTTGGGGCAGTTTTGCAATTTCAGGGTACTACACACAGTAGATATTCACTTTGATCAAAGTGGAAAACATCCACACCCAGTTTTGCCCATGATCTGTCTGGAATGTTATAGCTAAGAAGTGGCTCTTTCACATTTCTCTTTTTGAAAGTGTTACAGATGCACACTTCAACACAACGCCCTCAATCTGTTTGGACATGTCAGGCTAAAACAATACATCTCTTGCCCTCTCTTTACATTTGACAATCCCCAGATGGGCTTAATGTATTTTCAGAAGCATGTCTGCTCTTTATGTTTGTGGCACAACTAGTCTGAAGTTCTTAAAAACCAGTCCTTCTGAGCAACTGAGTTCTTCTCTCAGTCAAGCTTCGGGGAGGAACAGCCCACTCAGTTTCTGTGGAGAAACAAGTCAGGATACAGTACTCAACCACAAGGATAGTACCATGCATCTAAAGACTTATCTGGTAGACAAAACTGACCAGCTCCAGCCTGTCCTGAACCAACAGCTCCTGCTTGAAAGGGTACAGAAGAACCAGAGACAACATAGCCAGGCTGAAGGGACACAAGCGACCCCGTACCGACAGCTCCCGTCTGAAGGGGCATGGCAGACCCCGTACCGACAGCTCCCGTCTGAAGGGGCACAAGCGACCCCGTACCAACAGCTCCCGTCTGAAGGGGCACAAGCGACCCTGTACCGACAGCTCCCGTCTGAAGGGGCACGAGCGACCCCGTACCGACAGCTCCCGTCTGAAGGGGCACAAGCGACCCTGTACCGACAGCTCCCGTCTGAAGGGGCACAAGCGAACCCGTACCGACAGCTCCCGTCTGAAGGGGCACAAGCGAACCCGTACCGACAGCTCCCGTCTGAAGGGGCACAAGCGACCCCGTACCGACAGCTCCAGTCTGAAGGGGCAGAAGCAACCCAATACCGACAGCTCCCGTCTGAAGGGGCATGGCAGACCCCGTACCAACAGCTCCCGTCTGAAGGGGCACGAGCGACCCAGTACCGACAGCTCCCGTCTGAAGGGGCATGGCAGACCCCGTACCAACAGCTCCCGTCTGAAGGGGCACGAGCGACCCAGTACCGACAGCTCCAGTCTGAAGGGGCACAAGCAACCCAATACCGACAGCTCCCGTCTAAAGGGGCATGGCAGACCCCGTACCAACAGCTCCCGTCTGAAGGGGCACGAGCGACCCAGTACCGACAGCTCCAGTCTGAAGGGGCACAAGCGACCCCGTACCGACAGCTCCAGTCTGAAGGGGCACAAGCGACCCCATACCGACAGCTCCCGTCTGAAGGGGCACAAGCGACCCTGTACCGACAGCTCCCGTCTGAAGGGGCACGAGCGACCCAGTACCGACAGCTCCAGTCTGAAGGGGCACAAGCGACCCCATACCGACAGCTCCAGTCTGAAGGGGCACAAGCGACCCCATACCGACAGCTCCTGTCTGAAGGGGCACACGCGACCCCGTACCGACATAGTATCCCACAGCAGGTGCCGCTGAGTCCAGGCTACTTCCTACTGGAGTAGTGTAGCCAACAAGCTGAGGGGGGTTAGGGTTTTGGACAAGTACTGGTGCAGATGCCAGCCTAGGGGCACTGTAGAGTACTGGTGCTGTATGACCTGTGGGTGCTCCCTGGTAGGAGGCAAAGTTGCCACCAGCACCGCTGCCACCCCCACTCCGTTGATGAGATTTTGATGCTAAGGACAGAAATAGATGATTTAAGCCAAGTGTGATACAACTACACATGTCATGTCTTCAGCATCTCATAGTCTACCCTTCAAATGCATCCCACATGACTCCACAATCAACAACAACACAGAGGGAAACCCTGAAAAACAAGAACAACAACATCATAAACTTCTAGAACGAGCTGAAAACAGTTGCTTCCAACCAAGACTGTACCAAACCTCAGGAAGAATTCTGCAGTCTTCATAATGAAAGTCAGAAGTAAAGGAGTCAGCACGGCTGAGAGTTTTTAAATGTTGCCAGGGACCAGTTCTGACCAATCCCAGCTTAACGGGCTAATGACACACAGCTGCTGTGGTCTGACTCCAACAACTGTTCTTACCTCAGCTGATGCTCCAACTGACTATGTTTACATGGACCACAATACTCCCAACATAATCAGATGGAGGAAAGAGTTGCATTGAGAAATGTACATGTAAATAGCAACTTGCAACTAATTAGAGCCCGAGCACCGACAGTGCGACGGCCCTATTGTATCTGTAGGAATTTTTTTTTTTTTCTGATGAAATGAGGGCCTTTTTTCCCCCTAAATGTGCCCCAAAAGTCACCAAATTTTGCACGCAAGCCAGGCCTGGCGATAAATTTGATATTTAATGTTTGCATTAATGGGCATGGCCTAATGGCTCAACTGCCCCTCCTAGAAAACTTGAGTACCTCAAGCCCCACAATACGGTTTGACGTACATGCACAAAAAGTCTCTTGGCGCCATGGCCGAAACCGAACAGGAAGTCGGCCATTTTGAATTAATCGTGTAATTTTGGCGCAATTTATGCCATTTCTTCGGCTGTTTCTTCGCCCGAACCGTAACTTAGTACCGTAATTTAGTGGAACCGTAATTTAGTGGATGACACCACCCACGACTCTCTATATCAAACCATTCAAAAGTTATGGCAAAAAATAGGGACTATAGAATATTGACCAATCAGAAGAAGGGGCGGGACTAATTCATGCCAATGAATGTCGAGTACACTGTTTTTACAATATCTGACTTATTGTGTTGAATTATGGGGGAACACCTACAGAAGCAACCTACAGACAATATACAACATGCAAAAGAGAGCAATAAGAATAGTAAATAATGTAGGATATCATGAACATACAAATGCTCTTTTTTTTAAATCACAGGCACTGAAATTTTGGGATTTGTGATAGAGAAGGAGGATATGAGCTAAGAGGGAGATGGAATTTCAAACAACCGATTGTACATACTACTCTGAAAAGCATGTGTGTATCTGTCCATGGGGTGAAGTGTGGAATAAGTTACCTGACAACATCAAAGAAAGTAAAAATATTGGGAAATTGAACTGAATCTCTGGTATTATGTTTGGTATTAGCTGTGTTTTTGTATTTATATGTATAGGTGGTAGGTATGTGTGTACATGTGAAAATCTATGTGTCTATGCAGGGGTGCACACAAGCCGGGACTCGAGGGCTAGTCTACTGCATGGTTAGATGTTTCCCTGTCTTCAACACACCTGATTCTAATCACTGGTCGTCATCAACATGTCATCAAGGTTTACACAACTCTGTTGGTGACACAGCCTTGTCTATCAGGGTTGTGTTGAGGCAGGAAACATCTAAAACGTGTAGTAGACTGGCCCTGGCACCGGGGGCACCGGGACCGCAGGCCAGGACGCAGCTCCCAAAGCTCCGGCCTGCAAACATGCACAAAAGAGAAAAAAGGGGCCGGCACAAGAAACTACAGGAGCAATGGACAAAAATGATAGCTATGAGATATTTATAATAAATAAAAATGGAAATGGAGAAGAGAGGAAGGGAAGAGGGAATGTTTGACAAATCAAGCCATTTCCTCAGTGAGACGAGCAGTGTGTCAGCTCTGTCTAATTGTGGAAACTCTTGTGGAAACTCTGTCCTTTTCGTTTTTCTATTTCCTCTATGACTACCATTGTTTTCATTTTTTTCTTACATGTTCTCCTCCCTCCAGCCCAGGAGCAGCTGTCTGCCTTGGATATTCTCTCTGATTTCCTTCTCTGCACCTTTCCCCCTGCTTTTTTTCCTTTTCTTCTGCCCTCCCTGGTTTAGTTTCTGTTTTCATTCAGCACAGATCCAGAGGGCGATCGTGTTGGCTGATGGTGAATGAAACTTTAAACAGCCCCACATTCTCGCTGCGCCTCTCGAGCATTGAACTAAAGCTCTTGATTGCATGGCATTCGTCCTGGATTACTTATGAAGTCCTGCTCGGGTTTTGACATAATGTTCCTACATGGTATTGTTTGATCAAGAGCACAACCACACACCGTGCAGGAGGAGTGTGAAATGTTCAAAATCCAGGACAATACTGCATGAAATGTCCTTATTTAGTCATGAATTCACTGAAAGTAGTCCTGGCAATTTCATCAGGTTATTCCACTTCTGTGTCACGATAACAGTTCAATGACAAAGGCATGAAGAAAAGATGCAATTTAACTGCGTATGCTGCTCACAGGTATGACTGGGACAGGACACAGAACAATCTTACAAAAACCGATTAAAACAGAAGTTTATTACGTCTACAACTGACTAAACATCTAAAATCTACCCACTTGCCCCAGTGGCAAGAAAAGGACTGTGAACCTTGGGATTTACTGTTTTCAGAATTCATTCGTCATAAAATAGTTATCTCTTCTTTATTCCAATGAAAATCATAGCTGGTAACAAAAAATTCTTGTGTTTTATGTGTGGCGAGGCGTAGTGCAGAGGGGGAGGTTGTCCAACAACGCCACCTGGGGAATTGCACCCCAGGAAATAAACTCGACTCGGTACTGGGTCTACTATGAGGTCACACAGATTCGTTACACCAAGGTTAAAAGAGGACATGAGACGGACTTCCAAAAATATATAACTTATTTTTATTTAACAATAGTTTAGATTAAAATAAACATGTTCTTTTCAACCCGAGTGTCTGCTAAAACCACAGTAGGTTAAGGGGGAAATAAACAAAAAAGGGGGAGCAGGGCCAAACTCAGGGAGGTGGACAGATTAAAGAAACTTAAAACACACAACACTACAAACCAAACCACCACGTGCCACAGCAACTTAAGGGAGGTGAGATGGGGACCACCACCAGGGAGTCTGCCACGCACTACCCAGCTCCTGTCCAGGGGAAGAAGAAACAAAATTAGGGGAAGTGACACTCGAGGGTTGGGTTATACAAATATTTAAAAGGGCCTATTCTAAAACACTCTCACAACATTCACACCCACATGCACACCAACATAAAGAATACAAATGAATGTTTTAAGGTAAATACAAATACTTAAATGTACTTATATAATAACTCAGCTATGGGTGGCTACCCATAGCTTAATAAACAAAATCAGTAATGTACCCAAAATAAAACTAAACAAAATAACCAGATGTGACTCAAAAAAAAGAAAAGAAATAAACAGAAAGACAAATGCTTTAAACAGCTGGCCCAAGGAGGAACTGGAAAGCAAATGAATAATTAACCAAAAATAAACAAAAGAAATAAACCAACAAACAAAGAAACACCACAACAATTGCGGTGGGGCTTCAGTCTGATGCTGCTCGGAGAGCCGCAACCAGAATTAAAACAATGGCGTAGAAGACAGAATGAAAACGGAGCGGCTGCACCAAGGCTGGAGGCCGCGAGGTTTAACTTGGATGGCCGTGATGGTCAGCAATAAGCTGTGCAGTGCATCCTCGGAGCGCAGGAGGAGAGAAAACTGCTGCAGATTCCGCAGCTACAGCAGGACAGAGCAGAGGGCAAAAGCTGTTGGCATAGGGCTACTATAGCCAACAAAGATTAATAAAAAAAAAGAGCATGCTTACTGATAAAGAGAGATTTAAAACTCACGATCCAGTCCCCGTCTGCAAAACAGCAGAGAGGGGACACCACACTTCCTCCAGCTGCAAACCCAACTGACACGGCCAACACTTGCGAACGAACACACAATAATCACGGCAACACCAAGGGAACAGAGCACGCCAAACAACCGGAGCACGCCGACACGGAGCCTTTCCAGTTCAAAGCCAGGGAGAGAATGCGCCCTGCAGGAGCGCAGTGTTTAAACAGGTGATGCCAATCACGGGAGGGGGGTGGAGCAGAGCAACACCCGACCTGCCACATATGCTTTTATTGAAAAAGTATGTTCAACATGTACAGAGATGAAGGGACAAGTTAACACTGAGTTATCAGCTGGTTAAAGTTTCCTTCAATGCCTTCAATTAGGACGCTCAACTTTCAGGAGTTGTGGATGGTTCTCCACAGAACTGCTTCAGCTCAGACACATGTGTAGGGCGTCTGGTGTGAACGGCTCTCTGGAGATCATTCCCCAGCATCTCTACGAGGTTCAGGGGGGAACTCTGACTGGGCCCCTTCACATGGTGGATTCTCCTCTTCTAAAGTCATTCTTTGGTGGATTTACTTCCATGTTTGGGATCATTGTCATGCTGCACCACCCAACTTCTACTAACTTCCAGCGGGTGGAAGGACAGACGGATATTTTCTTGGAGGAGGTTTTGGTAAACTTAAGAACTCATGTTCCCCACCTTGATGGCAAGTGCTCCCGGGTCAAGTCATGATGCTCCCTCTACCGTGCTTCACCACCAGGATGACGTTTTCATGTCGGCAAGCTCTGACCTCCAGATTCAGTGCTGGGTACCTATCAGTCCAGAACAGCGGTCGGCAACCCAAAATGTTGAAAGAGCCACATTGGACCAAAAACACTAAAAACAAATATGTCTGGAGCCGCAAAAAATGAAAAGTCTTGTATAAGCCTTAGAATGAAGACAACACATGCTGCATGTTTCTATATTAGTTCGAACTGGGGGGAGATATTTTTTTTACAATCTTGAGAAAAAAGTTGAAATGTTGAGAAAAAAGTCGAAATGTCGAGATTAATGTTGAAGTACAATCTCGAGAAAAAAGTCAAGAAAAAGAAAAAGCTCCAGGAGCCTCTAGGGCGGCGCTAAAGAGCCGCATGCGGCTCTAGAGCTGTGGGTTGACGACCCCTGACGACCCCAGAATAATAATTTTGCAGTACTGTTGTAAATTAAGAAGGTGTTCTTTGGCAAACTTTAGACAAAAATTAACTTTTCTGGAGAGCAGGAGCTTCACCCATAATGTCATGTCATGGACATCCTGTGACTTCTGTAGTTTGAACTCATGAAAAGATTTTTCCAGTTTTTCCAGATGTCTTCAAGCCTTTAGTTGTGCCTCATGGGTACTTCTTTACGGTGGCCGAGACCCACCATTGCTGAAAATAAAAGTAACGCTGCAAACAGAGACATACGCCGCTGCAAATTAAAGAAACGCTGCAATTAAAATAAACGCTTTGCAAATAAAATAAACGCTGCAAATATAAAGAAACCCCGCTGCAAATAAAATAATAAACGCTGCTGCAAATTAAAAAAAACGACAAATAAAAAAGCCACAACGGAAGTGAATTACCGGGGACTATTTTTGCTGATGCACCGGTGATCTTTACGTGAGAGGAGAAGAAGAAGACGAAGAGGACGTAAGTGAAAAAGAAGAAATAAGAAGAGCGAGGAATAAGAAGAACAACGAATGAGAAAATAAGTGAAAAGGTTAGTGTTCAACGTCGCTACGTGTCATTTTTTTCCCGATAAGGGAATCGTTTGTGAAAAAGGCAAACGATTCCAAGGAATTGAAACACTGGGAACCGGTTTTCAACAAGAACCGGTTCTCGATTCCCATCCCTAAGCTCAGCTGCTACTTATACTGTCCGTGTTTCCAGTGGACTCACCTTTACGTCGGACCATTCCAAAACCGTTCAAATTTGATTTATCAGAACACAAACCAACAGGTACCTGATTGTGGTCTGCCAAGGGTCCCTGAGAGGACAAGGAAGGTGAGTATCCTCATTTCACCTCCAGCAGCTCTTGTTTGGGTTTGTTTGTTTCCTGGATTAACCGGTCAGATCCTGCAAAGGCGACCTCATCCAGACCTAACAAACCTTTCAGTGAAAACATTCAGTCAGCAGTCACATTTTTATCATTTACTGCTGATATGTAATACTGACCACTTTCAGAATGTGACATTAAACCAATTATAGATAGCTGCATTAATGTACCAATGTATTTATGCTTTTTACTGCATTAATGTTTTGCATATGTAAGTAATTGAATAATTTTGAGCTCTTGCTCTCCCTCAACTCCCAGTGACATGGAGGATTTAAAAGATATCCAGTTGGTTACGGTTCTATTTTAAGTGGGTGTTATTCTACATCTTTTACTTAAAATCAGAGTTCCACCTAGACTATGTTGTGTTTTAACTTCCTGTTTGCAGTGGTTGTGGGTGTGTACGGCACAAAGTAGACTAACAAAAATATTCTTTGAAAGTAATGTACATAAAAAACATAAAAACTGACAAAAGCAAACTATTTTCTTGAACTGAATGACAGAGATATATTGCTAACTGATTAGATTATCCTCCTACACGCCTGCTGGAAACTCATCTGGGTTCATTACAGTTTTCTGGTGTGTCTTTAATATTATGCAATGTGACTATTCCATGTCCTGTCATAAAACAAAATCTACAGTGTGTTTTGCGCAGCAGCTGGAGGGTTTGGCCCATAGGATGGATGGATGGATGGATGGATGGATGGATGGATGGATGGATGGATGGATGGATGGATGGATGGATGGATGGATGGATGTCTCACCCTTACCGTATGGGTTTGTGAGACAGCACTCTCCCAACCTTTTTTCAACTTTGGAAGATGATAATTTTTTTGCACAACACCGGAACCTGCAGCGTGGGAGTGAGAGGGGCAGGGTAACGGCCCGGTCAGGCAGGGGAGAGATTTGTCCGTCGAGACTCCTCTCCCTGGCCCTGCCCCTTTTCAACCTTTCCCCGACCCTGAACCTAACCTGGGGCTTGCTGATTGGGCCGGAGCTTCGGGAGCTGCATGCTGGCCTGCGGTCCCCACCCCTGGTCATCCCGTTCATCACCTGCCTGCTGTGTGCTGTTGACGTCCCCAACCCCCCAGTCTGGCCTTCGGCAGGAGGGTACCCCCTTATGATCCAGGTCCTGGTCCAGGTTTCTTCCCTCCTAAAGGGGAGTTTTTCTTGCCACTGTTTGGCTTAAGGTTTTTCTCCCACTAGGGGAGTTTTTACCTGCCATTGTTTATGTAATAATTGCTCGGGGGTTCATGTTCTGGGTTTCTGGAAAGCGTCTGGACACAACTTTTGTTGTATTAGACATTATATAAATAAAATTGAATTGAATTGAATTGAATAATTATCTTGACAAAATGATAGTGAATCCTTTAAGGAACAGCTCTGTTAAAACGTGTTATCCACTGCAGAGAACAAGGGCTTGGCTGCAAAAGAGAAGATCTAATTCCACAAAATAGGTTGTTGGGGTCACAAGTACGTTCAAGTCCTTTTTCTTCTCTTTTTCATTCCTTTTGAGTGATGTGTTTTCCAGGTCTATTAATCTCCTGACGTGTCCATCCTCATAAGGCCAAAGGTGGCTGGAGAAGAGAGAGAATGAAAGAAGTCACGTCAAGAGAGACAGGGATGACAACTGGGGAGATGCAGTGAAAGACAGGATGGGAGAGAGACAGAGAGAGTGGTGAAGAAGAGCCAAGCGAGTGACAGGAAACAGAAACATCAGAGCTGGGCCTAATAGGCCGGCAGTACGGAGAGGAGAGGAGAGCAGGTCTGGATGGAGCAGGTCATTAAAGGCTCAGCGCTATTACACTCTGTTAATAGGTTCAAGCGAGGCCGCTCTCATTAATCAGAGCCAGTACAGTTACTACAGACGAGGAGGACCGGAGTGATGGATGGAGGGAGAGGGCGAGGAGCAGAATCAGGTTTCTTGAGGAAAAGGTGAAAGCCTCAGGGAGAGGGCGGGAGTTTTTCTCACTTCTCCCAGCTCACATGTGGCCTGATTTGTAGCTTAGTGAGCTCATGCTATCTCTACAAATGTCAGCTTTTATACAGGTAATCAGTCAGGGACTTTATCATTTATGATCCAGAGATCATAAATGCACATTAGTGAGTTGTATATTGGAAAAAAAATGAATACTCTTGCCTGCTTGGTGAATATGAAGCAAGAGCAACTGGAACAGGTGCAAATTCCTACTCTTCCAGTTGTTCAACTTGTTTTCACTTTATTTCCTGCTCTAAGTAGAATATCCTGGCTAAATCTTATATCTGGGCAGAGCACGAGTGAATTCAATAGTTTACTAAATGATTTGGTGTCCATATCTTGCACTATTTCATCAATCTCATTTTAATATCTGGTACCTCAAGAGCAACTTTGCACTCCTATCACTCAAAAACTAGAAGACTGGGAATCACAAGGATAGGCTGCTTGTGGAAATAAGCCGGTGTAACTCACATGTTTTCTGATTGATCAGATTCCTGGAGACTTGCCAACGGGCAGAGCTAAAAGCTCGTGAAGCCACAGCTCCAGATGTTGGTCAGAAACACGCTCTGTACACGTTAGAAACCTAGGTTATCAACAATGCACATATGTATATGTATATGCTCAATGTACCTGTGTTGTTTGCTCCAAAAACAGTACAAACCCAATGTTGATTAGATTATTTGTTTATTTGTTTCTGGATTCTGTTGTGTATTGTAGTGCAATCAATGTTCTCTTTTTTTCCCCCTTTGAATCTAAAGGTGGAGAATTTAGCCATATTTCTACTGTACCATCTTCTTTTACTCTGACCTGCTAATATGTTTACAGGACTGTCTCCGAAAATTTGAATATTGTGATAAAGTCCTTTATTTTCTGTAATGCAAAAATGTTATACATTCTGGATTCATTACAAATCAACTGAAATATTGCAAGCCTTTTATTATTTTAATATTGCTGATCATGGCTTACAGCTTAAGAAAACTCAAATATCCTATCTCAAAAAATTAGAATATTCTGGGAATCTTAATCTTAAACTGTAAGCCATAATCAGCAATATTAAAATAATAAAAGGCTTGCAATATTTCAGTTGATTTGTAATGAATCCAGAATGTAAGACATTTTAGTTTTTTTTAATTGCATTACAGAAAAAGAGACAGTCCTGTATTTTATTCTACACTTCTGTTGTAATCTTGCGTGTTACTTTAATTTTTATGCCAAATTTGTTCAAATATACTTTGTAGTTGCTGATGTATACTCATTAGGGCCCGAGCACTGAAAGTGCGAGGACCCTATTGTATCTGTGATGTTTATTAGGGCCCGAGCACTGAAAGTGCGAGGACCCTATTGTATCTGTGATGTTTATTAGGGCCCGAGCACTGAAAGTGCGAGGACCCTATTGTATCTGTGATGTTTATTATTATTATTATTATTATTATTATTATTATTATTATTATTATTCTCGCCATAAATAAATTGCCTTTTTGGAGGCCTTAAAATGCTCAAAAACTCACCAAATTTTGCACACGCTTCCAGAGTCGCGTAAAATTACGTATTTTATGGGCGACAGGCATGGGTCAAAAAGGATTAGGCTCTATAGCGCCACCTATTTTATGTTTTTGACGAGCCCCACAATATGGTTTGACTTACAGCAATGACCTTTATGTGTCTATTATATCTGACAAAGCCCTACAAAAAAGTCTCTTGGACCCATGCTCTAAGTTACACAGGAAGTCCGGCATTTTGAACAGAAAATGTCATTTTTAATGAATTCTGATCATTTCTAGGCCTCGTACTTTAACAAACTCCTCCTAGAGATTTTATCAGATTGGCTCACAACTTGGTTTGTACAATCTAGACACATGGCCGACGCTAAATTGCGAAGCTTTTACGTTTTTAGCAGAGGGCGTGACCGTAGTGATCCGGCGAAGTTTGGGGTCATTTTTAAGGCTCGCCATGAAACACCAATTGGCTGTAATTCAGCAATACATGATTTGATGTTGTTGAAAACGTATGTGCATGATTGTAGGCTGAGCCTGAAGACATCTATGGTGGAATATTCAGGATCGGTTGTAGCGCCACCTGTTGGCACCAGGAATTGTCATGTCTTCTAGTATGCATCTGTGCTCAAAGGGAGATGAGCGGATGGATCTCAAAGTTGGTCAGATAAATAGGTAAGACATTGACGATGGCTGACAGAGAAAACTGTAAGTTCTTATCAAAGGGCGTCGCTGTTAGAGGTTGTCAAATTTCGGTGTCTCGCCATGAACATAAAAGTTGTTTTAACTTTCAAATACTTGGTCCAAATTGACCCAAAATCAATACATTTAATCAGGCTTCCATTCTGATATCCATTCTATATTTGGGACAGTTTGTCACCGACTTTATTCAAAATATGAACTCATTTTGAAATAAATCTTTACTTTGTCATGCAATGTCGAATTAACTTCTAACTTCGTAAAAATATTGTTGAAAATAATATGATTTGAGCATTGTATGTGCAAGAGGCGATTTATAATGAATGTTTTGAGTTGGATTAGAAGCATGAAGCTGTCTGCGGGCCGCGTGCGCGCAGACCGCGGGAACGCGCAGCCGCAGCTCCTGGAAGCTGTCGGGGGCGGGGCGGGGGAGGGGGGTTGTTGCAACTTGCAGCAACATGTGGAGTCACGCCGTCACGTCACGTAAGTTGTATTGTGTTTTTTTTAATGCGTGTTGCAATTATTTTATTTTATTATATTATTATATTATTATTGAGCTTCCATCCGCGATCCCGATCAGGAGCGCGCGGCCGCGCGCGGCCACGCGCAGAGCCGAGAGCCAGTTTCTGCCCATTTCTGCAGCTTTGCCAAAAAATGCTACCTAAAGGTTTTCCACCTTTGTAGAGCCACAACTTTACTGTGTTTTACTCCCTAAACCACTTCCTTTCACCCCCAAGTGGTCCTTGTCTCTTGCCAGGCCGTCATTGTAAATAAGAATGTGTTCTTAATGACCTGCCTGGTTAAATAAAGGCGAATGACTGAATGAATATCAAATAAAGCCATAGAATTGTTGTTTTTTTTCTCTTTATCGTATAATGTTCACAAAGTGTAATGCATTCATGTCATGGGTCGTGTATTTTGAAGGATCAAATAATCAACATCCCATTATCCATTTTACATCGTGCAAGAAATGATGCAAACTTTGAAAATCGACTGTGCGCATGCGCAGAACCCAAACGTAGCATTTTTTCGGCAGGGAGCAGAAATTGGCAGAACACCGGCTGGGACGGACCTGATGCTCTGATGCGACCCGTCTCTGCTCACTGACTATACGTTCATACACGGACGTAATATGGGGGGGGGGGGGACATGTATCCTGCACTTTTTCAAAAGGCAGTTTTGGTCCCCTGCAGTTTTTACCGTCCAAAAACAATGTCACGCTATATTAAATGGAGACAGGTCAGCACTAGGACCAAGCGGAAAACGGCCGCTCAAGCTGAAGCCTGTTGTTTGGTCTGCCTGGGTCACGTCAGCTAGACGGATTTTAAGAATAAGAATAAGAATTACTTTATTAATCCCCAAAGGGAAATTCCTTTGTATGGCAGCTCATCTACTGTACCATTTGCAGAAGAGAAGCTCTTCTGAATATCTCTTGGATGAGTTGATTATGTTGAAATGTTAATAGATAACCCTTCTGTGGTCTTTTGGTCAAATTGACCCATATTCACTTTTCTTTTATATCAAAAATATGATTTTCATCCATATAACTGCCTCTGTTACACTCATTTCAAATAAAATTGATGATCACTACCAGAGCTGGTAGAGTAGCCAAAAATTGTACTCAAGTAAAAGTACTGTTACTTCAGAATAATATGACTCAAGTAGAAGTAAAAAGTAGTCATCCAAATAATTACTTGAGTAAAAGTAAAAAAAGTACTTGGTGAAAAAACTACTCAAGTACTGAGTAACTGTTGAGTAACGTCTGATTTATTTTTTTAACACAACCATTCAAACAGACAAAAGTACAAAATAATCATTTTCAGGCAAATTAAAATCAATAAAATAATAAAATAAATTAAAATTAATAAAAAAATGAAAAATAGCTTAAATTAAAATAAGCGTAAAGTAAATTCAAGAACTTTAATAAATAATAAAATAACAGAATAAAAAAATAAATTAAGCACCAGTAGCACAAAATGTCAAGCCTTTGTACTTTTCTTTTTTAACCAGAACTCGAACAAACATGAACTCATAGAAACTCTGTGTGTGTTTGAGTCTGTGTAAATGTGACAAAACATGCAAAAACAAACATTTTTCCCAAAGAATCACTCAGTGATGTCATGAGATTGACGTGTACACGGATAAAAAGGATAAAAGAAAAGTAACAGCTCAACGTAACCTAATGTAGCGGAGTAAGAGGAACAGTTTGTCCTTCACAAATCTACTCAAGTAAAAGTAAAAAGTACAGTTATCCAAAACTACTCCTAAAAGTACAAAATTTCCCAAAACTTACTCAAGTAAATGTAACGGAGTAAATGGAACTCGTTACTACCACCTCTGATCACTACTTGCATTGAATTATGGATATTTTATTCAATTTCTCCTCTCCTGTGATATTCAATTTGACCCACCAACCACTGGCTGGTGCTGGGTGGTGGTCCAAACATTTTAAATGATTTCATTTCATTTTCACATATACCCGTCTGTGATAATCCATCAATTTATATGCCTCTGAGTTTAACTATAGTCAAAAAAATTCAGAATTTCGGCTTATCTTTATCTATCTCAAAAATGAGCTATGATTTTATGTAAATGAGGTCTATTGACCATTCATTCCAAAAATAAGTGTAAAATTGGTGGTAATGAGTTGGAGTGAAGTTGACTAACAAGGTGAAACACAGAATTGGGTGATAATTAAAGCTACATGCTTTAATTAAAACCACAAAGGGAACAGTAAACTTAAAAGTAACAATAGAAAACTAGAAGAACTACTAGAAAACACAGTGAACTGAAAGAGTTTGAGTTTTCTTTTTTTTTTTTTTTTACCTTGTCTGCACACATATTAATGATTGAAACAAGAGGAAAATTGGTTCAAAACGAGCCGGCAATGGCACAGTGTCTGCCCGGCTTTAAACAGAACCGCAGCCAGTACTCGAGTTGTAAAAAAAAATCAGGGGGGTGGTGGATTTTATCATATGTGGACAGATAATTTGTTCTGATTACAAATATTATAATATATTACAAATAATAGCACTGACCAAAACACCTGCAGAAATACTGCAGGAATGACATAGCAGCAGTTAAATGCAGCCTTCTGTAAGCTTTAAATATCCACTGGGCTTACATCAAATACATTAAAACACAACAATAAAAAACACTTTTCTGAACTTATCAATATGCATCTGTCTTTCACAGGATAAGTAAAATGGATCACTGCAAAAACTCACAATCTTAACAAAAATATTTGTCTTATTTCTAGTGAAAATGTCTCATTTTAGTAAAAAAAACCTCATTACACTTAAAACAAGACTTATAACTGGAAAAAAAACACCATTTTCATCTGTTTCACCTGTTCACCTGTTTTCACTTAAAATAAGTAGAAAAATCTGCCAGTGGAACAAGATTTTTTTGCTTGTAATGAGAAGATAAATCTTGTTTAATTTTATTTTTTTTTTTACATTTATCGTATTTTTAATATTCTCTTTTTGGGGGGGGCTGGAAGGAGGGGCGTTGGCCATGAGTGCGAGGGCCCGTTCATCGCTGCTTGCAGCTTTAATTATTATTATTATTCTCGCCGTAAATAAATTGCCTTTTTGGAGGCCTTAAAATGCTCGAAAACTCACCAAATTTTGCACACGCTTCCAGAGTCGCGTAAAATTACGTATTTTATGGGCGACAGGCATGGGTCCACAAGAATGGGCTCTATAGCGCCACCTATTTTATGTTTTTTGACGAGCCCCACAATATGGTTTGACTTACAGCAATGACCTTTATGTGTGTATTATATTAGACAAAGAGCTACAAAAAAGTCTTTTGGACCCATGGTCTAAGTTACACAGGAAGTCCGGCATTTTGAACAGAAAATGTAATTTTTCATGAATTCTGATCATTTCTAGGCCTCGTACTTTAACGAACTCCTCCTAGAGATTTTATCGAATTGGCTCACAACTTGGTTTGTACAATCTAGACACATGGCCGACGCTAAATTGCGAAGCTTTTAAGTTTCTGCCTGAGGGCTTGACCGTAGTGATTCGGCGAAGTTTGAGATCATTTTTAAGCTTCGCCATCAAACACCAATTGGCTGTAATTCAGCAATACATGATTTGATGTGGTCGAAAACGTATGTGCATGATTGTAGGCTGAGCCTGAAGACATCTATGGTGGAATATTCAGGATCGGTTGTAGCGCCACCTGTTGGCACCAGGAATTGTCATGTCTTCTAGTATGCATCTGTGCTCCAAGCGAGATGAGTGTATTGATCTCAAAGCTGGTCACTTTAATAGGTAAGACATTGACGATGACTGACAGAGAAAACTGTACGTTCTTATCGAAGGGCGTGGCCGTTAGAGGGTGTCAAATTTTGGTGTCTCGCCATGAACATAAAAGTTGTTGTAACTTAAACATAATTGGTCAGAATTAACCCAAAATCAATTCATGTAATCAGGCTTCCATTCTGAACAAGTGGATATGACAATCTTGGATTGAAATCCATAGCGCCACCTTTTGGTCAGGTATACATTTTTCATCAAATTATGTGCTGTCATTGCTGTTTCGTTCATCCAATGTTAAAGCAATCGACACATATGATTGTCAGTATGTTCCTTATTGACCGTGTCGCGTATCGTGGTCAGAACTTGAAAGGAATTGGCATTTTTCGTCACTCTGAATTTTTTGGTAAAATAATAATTTAAAATCAGAGGTTTTGTTAAATGTCAATTAAATGTCAGATTTATATACCTTTCAACATGACTAAAAAATCATACACTGGTACCTATAGGTTTTTTTAAAGTTTGTAACTCTATTTTTTTCAAAATATTAACTTATTTTAAAATAAATCACATTTTTTTTTCTTATGTCCTTTCACCTCCGTAACTCCCTGAATATATTGTTTAATGTGTTGTTTAAAGCTACAGTTAATTCTATGAAATTGTGTCGAACATTATTATTTTTAAATAATATTTATGTTCGATCAGTCTGTCTGACAGGCGGGTCTGATCCTTCTCTGTCAGCAGAGTAGAGGAGAGGGGAGGGGAGGGGCTGCAGCTCCCGCAGGAGGACGGGGGGAGGGGTGGTGGGGGGGTGAAGGGGCTTGGGGGGGGTCGGGGGGGGGCGTTGCGCGCGCAGCTCCCGCGGGGGGAGGGGCTGATGTTCAGCGCGGCCGCCATCTTGGTCGAGGCGCCGCATTGACTGCCTGAGAACGTCGGGCGTGGCCGCCATCTTGGATCGGTATCGCTAGGAGGTGTCTGCATAAGTAAAATAACTATAACTTGCTTAATTTTCAACCGATTTTCACGCGGTTTGCTTTGTTACAAACGGCAGACATGTAGCTATGATACAGGATGCTTGATGTACGTTAAATATGAAAGCTTTCATGCTAAAATACGTTCTGCAGGTAGTCACACTTCAGGTATACACACATAAGCAAGCCTTTTATTATTTTAATATTGCTGATTATGGTTTACAGTTTAAGATTCACAGAATATTCAAATTTTTTGAGATAGGATATTTGAGTTTTCTTAAGCTGTAAACCAGTGGTCGGCAACTGGCGGCCTGCAGGCCAAAATTGGCCCGTCTCCAATAATATCTGGCCCGTCAGATGACAATTGAAAATCTGATAAATATATATATATATATATATTTTTATATATATATATTTTTAATCTATCTATCTATCTATCTATCTATCTATCTATCTATCTATCTATCTATCTATCTATCTATCTATCTATCTATCTATCTATCTATCTATCTATCTATCTATCTATCTATCTATCTATCTATCTTTCTTTCTTTCTTTCTTTCTTTCTTTCTTTCTTTCTTTCTTTCTTTCTTTCTTTCTTTCTTTCTTTCTTTCTTTCTTTCTTTCTTTCTTTCTTTCTTTCTTTCTTTCTTTCTTTCTTTCTTTCTTTCTTTCTTTCTTTCTTTCTTTCTTTCTTTCTTTCTTTCTTTCTTTCTTTCTTTCTTTCTTTCTTTCTTTCTTCCTTCCTTCCTTCCTTCCTTCCTTCCTTCCTTCCTTCCTTCTGACGAAAGGAGGTCCTTTTTGCCCCCCTAAACGGCCCAAAAAGTCACCAAATCTTGCACACAAGCCAGGCATGGCGAAAAATGTGATATTTAATGGTTTGCATTAATGGGCGTGGCCTAATGGCTCAACAGCGCCCCCTTGAAAACTTTGTGCCTCAAGCCCCACGATACGGTTTGACGTACATGCACGAAAATTGGTACACACCTGTATCATGTCGCAACTTAAAGAAAAGTCTCTTGGCGTCATGCCCGAAACCGAACAGGATGTCGGCCATTTTTAATTAATTGTGTAATTTTGGCGCAATTTATGCCATTCCTTCCGCAATTAATACGGCCCGAACCTTAACGTGTACCCAGATGTGTTATACATCAAAATTTGCGTCTCCATCCTGCGACTACGCGCATTACTTTTCTCTTTCAAAAGTGTAACCGTGACAACGCAAGATGCCAAAAAGCGCGCCTCCCCTTCATCTGATTGGTCCATATTTGATTGTTCTCCAAAAGCCACCAAATTTTGCATGCAAGCCAGGCCTAGCGATAAATTTGATATTTCATGGTTTGCATTAATGGGCGTGGCCTAATGGCTCAACAGCGCCCCCTAGAAAACTTTTCTCTGCCATAACTTTTGAAAGGTTTGACATAAAGAGTTGTGGGTGGTGTCATGGGACTCAACATTGAGTCCTTGACCAAAATTGGTGACAATTAGCCCAGTCCCTTTTTCTGATTGGTTGTCCCTATTTCATGCTATAACTTTTGAATGGTTTGACATAGGAAGTTGTGGGTGGTGTCATGGGGCTCTGTAATGAGTCCTTGAGCTTCTTTGGCCTTAATTAGCCCCGCCCCTTCTTCTGACTGGTCGTCCCTTTTTTCTGCTATAACTTTTGAATGGTTTGACATAGGAAGTCGTAAGTGTCATTTCTGATATGCTTATGGGGGGCGGTTGACGTGAGTGCGAGGGCCCGTTCATCGCTGCTTGCAGCTTTAATTATTATTATTATTATTATTATTATTATTCTCGCCGTAAATAAATTGCCTTTTTGGAGGCCTTAAAATGCTCGAAAACTCACCAAATTTTGCACACGCTTCCAGAGTCGCGTAAAATTACGTATTTTATGGGCGACAGGCATGGGTCCACAAGAATGGGCTCTATAGCGCCACCTATTTTATGTTTTTTGACGAGCCCCACAATATGGTTTGACTTACAGCAATGACCTTTATGTGTGTATTATATTAGACAAAGAGCTACAAAAAAGTCTTTTGGACCCATGGTCTAAGTTACACAGGAAGTCCGGCATTTTGAACAGAAAATGTCATTTTTCATGAATTCTGATCATTTCTAGGCCTCGTACTTTAACGAACTCCTCCTAGAGATTTTATCGAATTGGCTCACAACTTGGTTTGTACAATCTACACACATGGCCGACGCTAAATTGCGAAGCTTTTAAGTTTCTGCCAGAGGGCGTGACCGTAGTGATCCGGCGAAGTTTGAGGTCATTTTTAAGCTTCGCCATCAAACATCAATTGGCTGTAACTCAGCAATACATGATTTGATGTTGTTGAAAACGTATGTGTATGATTGTAGACTGAGCCTGAAGACATCTATGGTGGAATATTCAGGATCGGTTGTAGCGCCACCTGTTGGCACCAGGAATTGTCATGTCTTCTAGTTTGCATCTGTGCTCCAAACGAGATCAGTTTCTTGATCTCAAAGTTGGTGAGATAATAGGTAAGGCATTGACGATGAGTGACAGAGAAAACTGTAAGTTTGTGTCAAAGGGCGTCGCTGTCAGAGGTTGTCAAATTTCGGGATCTCGCCATGAACATAAAAGTTGTTGTAACTTAAACATAATTGGTCAGAATGAACCCAAATTCAATACATTTAATCGGGCTTGCATTCTGAACAAGTGGATATGACAATCTTGGATGAACTCCATAGCGCCACCTTTTGGTCAGGTATACATTTTTCATCAAATTATGTGCTTTAGTTGCTGTTTGGTTTATCCAATCTTAATGTAATTGACACATTTGATTGGCAGTAGGTTCCTTGTTGACCGTGTCGCGTATCATGGCCGTAATTTGAAAGGAATTGGCATTTTTATGTCACTCTGTATTTCTGGTAAAATATTAATTAAAAATCAGAGATTTTGTGTAAGGAAAATTAAATGGCAGTTTCAGATAGCTTACAACAGGACTAAAAAATCATACACTGGAACATATTATTTTCTGAGAACTCCGTCACTCTAAAAATTAAAAAAATGAACTAATAACATAAAAAGCTATGTCTTTGTCACAAAATGTCAAAATTGACATCCGACTTCATAGATATGTTGTTTACTATAATGAGAAAATATCTTGTGAATTTCATAAGCCTGAGTGGGACCGTTGATTTTCTATTAATATTTATGTTAAATTCACTGGATTCTTAACTCTGACTGACAGCCAAAGGAGGAGAGGAGAGAAAGGAGGGGTGCTCCCGCGGGGGACGGAGGGAGGGGTGGGGGGGGGGTTGTTATGCGCGTGCATCTCCCGCGGGGGGGCGGGGCATTGGAGCTGACGTTCAGCGCGGCCGCCATCTTGGATAAGGTACCGACGGCCATCTTGGAGAGGCTGGCAGAGATTTAGTTATGAAACAGGACGCTGTCACACATTAAAAATACGCACTTTTATGCTGAAAGACTTTGTATTATGCTCTTTTACAAAGACATGGTATGGAATATTGATAAATGTATAAATTAATTAATTGTATAAAGAAACAAGTTTGATTGTTCATTTGAATTTATTTGAAGGGGAGAGGGGTGTGTTGTTGTATTTATTTATATATATTTATTTATTTATTTGAGAGTGAGAGTGAACTGTGTAATATTATAAGTCCTCTTGGCTTACTATTCCTATCCATTTTTCATTGACTGTTTTTTGTTTTTTTTTATAGCAAAAGGTGCAAATAAAAATATACACCGTCGGAATTCGGAAACTGATGATTATTTCTTCATCCACTGCATCTTTCATCCACTGGTGCGTTCAGGGACAATTGGAATTTACTCAATTTGGCGAGAATTGACCATTGTGGTTTCTCCTGTTTAGTGGTGTGATGAGTGATATCTAAATATTGTAATCTTTAAAGGAGCTTGAGGCTCCTTTTAAGAAATGAGACTCTCTAGCGCCACCCTTCACCACGACGGCCGTCGGGGGTACTGCAGCCAACAGTGAAGCCGGCACGGGAGAACGGGGAGAACGCACATGCAGCGTCATGTGACGTCACATCCACAGGACAGCGCGGGAAATTCCGGGCACAATTGCAGCACATTTTGCAGCACACAGCCTGTTCAAGGCAAAGGACAGATACGCTAGAGGGCTCATTCTTTTTGGTTTGGAACGCTTCATCTGACATTATTACTAGAAAACTTAAAACGTATACACATTTTTTTCATAAATCCTGCCTCAATCCTGCCTCATGCTCCTTTAATTACCAACTTCATCTAATTAATGTTTTTCATCTAACCTCAGTAGTGTGAGATATTATTTCAATGGGAAACTGCACACAAACTCAGCGGCGGTTGGTGTTGTTTTTCCTATGGGCAAGCCAGGCCTGGCGATAAATTAGATTTTTCATGGTTTGCATTAATGGGCGTGGCCTAACGGCTCAACAGCGCCCACTAGAATACTTTTCTCTGCCATAACTTTTGAAAGGTTTGACATAAAGAGTCGTGGGTGGTATCATCGGACTCGGTATTGAGTCCTTGACCATAATTGGCGAAAATTAGCCCCGCCCCTTCTTCTGATTGGTTGTCCCGATTTTCTGCTATAACTTTTGAATGGTTTGACATAGAGAGTCGTGGGTGGTGTCATCACATTCTGTATGGAGTCCTTGACTTTCATTGGCCTGAATTAGCCCCACCCCTTCTTCTGATTGGTTGTCCCTTTTTTCTGCTATAACTTTTGAATGGTTTGACATAGGAAGTTGTGGGTGGTATCATTTTTGATATGCTTATGGGGGGCGGTGGCCGTGAGTGCGAGGGCCCGTTCATCGCTGCTTGCAGCTTTAATTTTAAATGTAATATGTCATTTCTGGGCAGCAATGGTTCAACTTGTAACACTAAACTGGAGTTTGTGGACGATGACAGAAATCCCCTCACAGCTTCTCCACAAATTAACTAGCTAGTTTCTTTTTGTCCTTCTTCGAGCATCAACCTCGTTTCTGACTCAGACACAGCAAAGTGAAAATTGTTTACAGTGTAGAATTAGTAGCGATCGATTACTCCTAAAGCAACTCTAACAGTTACAAACACTGAGCCTTTTACAAACTCTTATTTTACTCTGTGGGAGGTAGAACTGGCATGTGAAGTGTGTGTGTGTGTGTGTGTGTGTGTGTGTGTGTGTGTGTGTGTGTGTGTGTGTGTGTGTGTGTGTGTGTGTGTGTGTGTGTGTGTGTGTGTGTGTGTGTGTGTGTGTGGGAGGGCTGGCAGGATAGCGTGCAGAATCACAGAGCAGTGCGTTGCCAGGGCAAACGGAGAATATCTATTTGTAAAATATGCTAAAACTTTTTCCAAATCTTTGTTCGCTCTCCTGGGCTGCGAAGGCACAAAGAGACTCATTACAGAATAATTGCCTTACTTTCCTTGCTGTCGGATCGTAATGAGCCAAAGAAAACTCCACACAAAGATGTTACATGAAAACTTTCAAAATGCTGTCAAAAAAGGTATTTTCTCTTGTAGTTACAGTTCACGTAATAACCAACCGAATAAACAAGCAAGCGACTTCCTTCTGAACTAAAACTGTAAAAGTGACTGAACTTACTCTGAGGATTAAAATAACAAAAGTGATGAAGTGAGAAATCTGTTTATTTCCCACAACCCTTTCTCTCTGAAAGCCGTGAAGACAACAGTAAATGTTATAGTCCTCTTACAAAAACCAGCCATACGTATTATTAACAGGGTGGGATATTATGAACATACAAATCCATTGTTCATAAAATCCCATGTTATGAAGTTTTATGATTTGGTTTATTATAAAATAATGCAAATAATGTATAAAGTTAGATTAAAGTTACTCCCTGTCTGTGTACAACGGTTTTTCTCAATATCTGAGTCAAAATATAATTTGCGTGATTATGGAATGACGCTAACCTAGATTTACCAATGTACAGCTCATTTTCAGTTTACAAAAAAAAGATTTGTAGAGCAATCTTTGAAAGCTGCAAAGGTTAATATTTATTTGCCTTTGTTTGCTGCTGTTTATATATATATATATATATATATATATATATAAATGTGTTTACTATTATATAAGTAAACCCTATTGGTCCTCGTTTTCTGGTTTTTCTGGTTTAGTTTTGCTATTGTTTGTTTGTTGGTATGTAGGACAGGCATTAATAAAAGCACTTTGCTTCTGCCTGTGCCTTTTCAGTCACTATTTTTCAATAATGTTTGTGTTCAATGTTTGTAGAGTGATGTGACTGAATAAAGAATTTCAATTAAAAAAAAAGAACCTTAGAAGGATGGCCCTGGTTTTAATGAGTGGAATTAGTGGTAGTGGTAGTGTTACGGTTTCAAACCCGCAACCTCCACATTCTGCGCACTGTCCATTGCGCCATCGCCGTTCTGTCACTTAGACACTAAGGATCAGGGGCCTCATTTATAAAGGAGTGCGTAGAATTCATACTAAAAGTGCACGTAAACCCAAAAGCCAAAAATGGAGGCGGAAAAATAAATCTGGATTTATAAAACCGTGTGCACGAACACTTGCACGCAATGTTCACTTTATAAATCACAGTCCAGCTGTAAGGTTGCACAGCTGAATTCTCCTCATGTCCCGCCCTCTACACGCCCACTTCATACCTTAAAAGGGCAATGCAAAGTAGTATTTGCATATGAATGAGCCTGCTGAGAATGCGCAGCGGCTTCCTGCAGCCTGTTGATGGATGAGACGTGTCGAGCCACTGTGCCACTAAATTTCACGGAGACTGAGATCGAAATGTTGAGGATGAGGTGGAGGCAGGAAAACCAGATTATTTGTTGGTCACAGTAAAAGTATAAATAGTATATAAATTGTATAAAATAAAGCGAGTGAAAATAAAACGCTGTGAGGCGCAAAGGGCGCAATTTCCACTGGGAACAGGGGGGACATGTCCCCCCCCCCCCTGTTTTATAGTTTAAGAACTAACAGTAGGCTCAGCCTGTAATTGCAAATCATCAAGACGCTCGAAGACGGGACGGGAGCCCCCTCCCCCTCCTGATTTATGGTTCTGCGTTAAATCGACGCAGAGCATACGGCGTAGGTTACGCGGCGACGCGCACCGTACAGTGCGCGTCGCCGCGTAACCTACGGCGTTACCCTACGGCGTTACCCTACGGCGTTACCCTACGGCGTTACCCTACGGCGTTACCCTACGGCGTAGGCTCTGCGTCGATTTAACGCAGAACCATTATTTAGGCATAATTAGGCTTAACTAGTGTGTGCGTGTGTGATAGACGTGCATGGGACAATTGTGAAATACGGAATAAACTGTTTTTATATAAATTTTAATTCCCAATTACGTGACAATTCCGTATTTCAAGGGACGGGTGGTGAGCCCACTCACCGCGGCTGCAGCTCCAGCAGCAGCAGAGAGTCCTGACTGACGTTGAGCTTCAAACACAGAGGGACACGATCAGCGCTATTATATAAGTCTGATATATGTTGTGATATGAGTATGACATGAATCTGGCTTCATTTCACCACCTCACCGCCTGCGTCGCCAGTTCCCATGTCTTAAGTAAATTCCTACGGGAGGGTCAGGGTTGGCGTAGAGATACGCAGATTTTTCGGTTAGTTTTTTCTTTTTAAATCCCAACCTTTTGCGTAGAAGGTGGCGTCCGCATCTTTCAAGCCCTGTTTTGTGCGCAAGCAAGCTTTATAAATGAGGCCCCTGCTCAGTTTCCTTCCTGGTGGAGAGCTGGCTGAGTGTGGGCTCTGCTGAGTCTTCAGGTGACCTGCCTTCCTCCTGTAACCCGGGGGAAAAACACTCTTGTTTTGGTACGTGGTGCCTGACGTGATTGCATCACGCCGTTAACCCGTCAACACCATAGACATATATAAAGGCTAGATGACTCGCCGCGCTGCTGCCAATGCAGAGCGTCGTCATCACACGGGGGCCATCTTGCCTCGGGGAGCTCGCTCACTCATAACATTGGCCGTTTCTCAATATGCGTTCTTGTCCGTTCTTGTGTTCTTGTGTCCTTGTGAAACGTCATCAGTCGCCGCCCAAGTACTGTCCCAATACACAAGTTCGCATTTCGCCAAGAACGGATCAAATTCCCGGAAGTGTTCTTGACACGCCCCTTTTACCGAGGATGCATCGGTCGGTAACTTGTGTGAACTTCTCAACACAAGTATCCCAGCATGCATTTCGGCAGTCGGCGACGGACAAAAAAAGACGGACAAAAGCTGTAAGTTGTTTACAATTTTCGTATGGTATTTCATTACTTAATTCACTTCTGAATTCACTTTACGCGATATACGCAATATATCAACTGTGTAGATTTCAAATATCGGCAGTTTTGCAAAAATTGATGGCGATTCAAACATTTGCTCCTACATTTTGGGAGATGAGAAGCTCCATAAAGGGGCTCTCCTGCCGGCAGCGCCTGCGGGGCGAGCTCGCTCTGCAGTCGGCCAGTAAATGCTCACTCACTGATGTAACTGTTTTCCCCACAGTTACATGATGGCAGAAAACAGCCAGACCCACAACTGTAAGATATTTTTTTATTACTATTCGTAACACTGTTATTCTGTCATTACATTGATTTCTGAGAAAATATAAGTTTTAAGTAACGTTAGTTGTACTCAGCCTAGCGTAATACTGTAGTTAACAATCTCTGTTATTTTGTCAATATATCATGTGTGATGTTGTACCATTTTAACTTAAATCAAGGGACAGCAGAGGAAACCACTGCCCTTATCGAGTGGCGAGCAACGAATGAAGCCCTGTTTACGGGCAAGAGAAATGCCTCCAAAACCGGATGGGAGTAAGTTTGCTTTTCTGTGTTTGTCTGCCACGGGTGGTGGTCCATTGGTGTGTTTGTATGTCAGACATGACCGCTTCTTAGAAGAGTTTTATGCCCCAAAAATAAAGAAAACAAAGAGAAAGTATAAAGCTAAAGCAAAACTTTATAAAACTAAGAATCAAATAAGTTGAGTAAATTGTAACCTGGTGAATAAACAAACAAAATTACTAATTTGTACTAACAATAATAATAACTTATGTGTACAACTGTCGCTCAACTATTCCTTGCATGCATGTACTGCTAAAATGCAATATTGCCTTCATACTAAATTTCTACATTATCATACCAACTACATCATATTCAATAGTCTCTGTCAGCTTGTGTTAGTCACTGTAATATCTGTGTGTGTGTGTGTGTGTGTGTGTGTGTGTGTGTGTGTGTGTGTGTGTGTGTGTGTGTGTGTGTGTGTGTGTGTGTGTGCGCGCGCTTTATCCAGAGTCTTCGTGAACAAATGTGGGTTTGATGTAACGGCAAAACAGTCCATGAAAAAGTGGAACAACTTAAAAGAGAAATACAAGGTAACCCACCTTTGTATCTTTTCAGCAATGAATGAATAGCTATTCAAGCCATTCAAACTGGAAACCTTTTGGGTGCATTCATTGATACGTTAATTTCTAGGAACTTAGGGATCCTCCGACAGGGAAAGGGGTGGAGGCGGGTGGGGTGACTGCTGCCACCTGGCAGTGGTATGGTCAGATGGATGCTGCACTCCGGGGGCAGCACTCCATAAGTCCGCCCCTGGTAGTTGCAGCGAATCTGACCTCCACTACAGGTGGTGTTGTCACCTCCCCGTCCGCTGCCCCTCCCAGAGAACAGGCGGAGCCGCCGCCACGGAAGAGAGCCAGGGCCAGTGAGGAACTAGTCCAAATCTTCAGGGAGCAGGCAGAAAAAGACGACGAGAGGGAAAAGCAGGCAGTGGAGAGGGAAGAGGCGAGGGAGAGAGAATCAAAAGAGAGGGCTGACAGATTTCTTCATTTGTTCGAAAGATTTGTAAATAAATTTTAATCTGTATATAGAATTATATGTTAAAATATCAGTTGCTTAATTAAAGTTGTTTGTTGTTGGTTATGCTCTTTTAATTAAATATTGTTGAAATTGATTGTCAGTCTGTATGGTATTTAAACAGTTGTGCATAAAGTGGTAACATGCAGGTAGGGCATATGTTATGTAGACTTCAGGTGAGGAACATAAGCTTATAATGGTGGTCAGGGCAAAGAATTCTTCTGAAAATGACATCTGTTACATAGAACACTTTTTGACTTAACTTGGAGACTTTGGCATGATTCTTGATAACTAAAATAGCTGGTGATTAATAGAGGCATTTTTTCAATTTTCATTGCCATTGTATGAGATGTGTAAAAAAATAATAATAAAACAGTAGCCATATAATAATTTTTAATTACTAAACAACAAATTGATTACTTTTTATCACAGATAATTGAGCTAATGATTATAATAATGATTGTAATAACTAACTTAACAGTGTTCATTGAAAATTTAACTATATACACAATAATTATTAATTAATCAACAAAACAATATTTATAACAATTTAACATCACAGATAACAATTCAACTAATATAATGATTATAATAACAATTGTAACAATAACTATTTACAGTAAGGCAACTACAAACGCATGGAGTGCTGCTGGGTGTAAAAAAGAGTGTACTTCAGGTGCTCTTCGGCATGGGGATCCAAAAGATACAAAAACAAGAAAAAGCCGAGGCACTCAAGAAGTTAGAAAAATTAAAAGGCCTTTATTAAATCATGGCTTAGAAAAAGTTAAAATGCCTAGAAAAAGTTAAAATGGCAACATGTTTCGGCCATGTAGGCCTTCCTCAAGGCAGATAGCAAAGACGACGTCTTTGCTAAGGCCTACATGGCCGAAACATGTTGCCATTTTAACTTTTTCTAGGCATTTTAACTTTTTCTTAGCCATGATTTAATAAAGGCCTTTTAATTTTTCTAACTATTTACAGTGTTCAGTACTAACTATGTCTATCAATAGTCATGCTCCTGCAAAAACGGTGGTAGCTCTCCAGGGGCAGACACCTGCGCGGCAAGTCTGGCACGGAAATTATTCCCGGACAGCTCGTGATCAGCAGCCCCAGGAACGTTCCCCCTATCTTCCTCGCCCTCCTCCTCATGACGCTCCCCCTCCTCTTCCTCGATGTCTCCGGTCTGCAGGCACAGATTGTGCAGGATGCAGCATGCAGCAACCACCTTAGGGGCAAATAGAGGCCGGATCTCCAAGGCCCGGAGGAAGACGGCTCTCCATCGCGTTTTGAGCATCCCAAAGGTTCGCTCAATTATATTCCTGGCCTTGGCATGGTGCCTGTTAAATCGTGCTTCAACTTGGCCTGTTGATTAAAATACAGGTTACATAATATACATGTAGTGTTTCAAATGGATAGATAGAAACGTCAGTGATCCCGAGGGAAATCCAGGAATGCAAATGCAAAGTAACAACTGTAATAAACTATTTATTCTGTGTTTTCTTACTTGCTACAGGAAGGCGGTATGGGGTCATGATGGCCACAGGGTGCTGCAGGCAAGGGTATCCCCCGTCTCCGAGGAGGAAGAAGCCAGCTGGTGGGTAGAGGGACTCCTTGTACATGGGGGATCTCCTGAGGACTAGGGCATCATGGACAGACCCCGTGTTCCCAATATAAGTGTCCAGGAATCTACCCCTGCTGTCACACACACCCTGGAGCAAGATTGATGGGAAGAGCTTGCGGTTAATGTAGCTCCTTTTTTGTGGTTCCGCAGGTGGCACGATACGGATATGGCACCCATCTATGGCTCCAGCCGCACAAAGGAATGCCTCATGGCCGGCCATCCGAGCAAAGCCTGCCCCCACCTCCTCCATCTCTTCTGGCTTGGGGAAATGGATGACTCGGTGAAGGATGGCCATCATCCCCTCCACTACGTTGTGGACTATTCTTCCAACTGTGGCTCGGGGTATTGAAAATACGTCTGCTGACACACGGTATGAGGTGCCACATGCCAGCCAGTAGAGAGACACAGCCACCTCCATATCATGGCTCCATCCATGTTGTTTCTGCCGAGGCAACATCTGGAGCAGCACGTTGGTGGTGTCTCTGGAGAGCCTGAAGGCTGGTCTCAGGTCAGCCCCGGAGAAGAATGTGCGGAGGATCGGCACATGGTTATTAATCTCCACGTACCTCCGAGGATTATGATCCTGTTTAAAAAAAAAAAGAAATGTATATATTTAATATCTATTCCACTTATTTATTAATTGATTCATTATCAATTAACATCCCAATATTTATTTATTTATTGGTCTCTAACTGTTTACTGTGTTCATGATTATTTCACCTAGATGTATTTAATATTATGTAATGTAAATGTCTCATTAAACGTTATGTATCATTTATGTATTGCTTCTATTATAAAAATGTCTGTTCCAACTGCTCTGGTTATTTATATTTCATTTAAAAATATGTACAGATGTATAAAGACAAATATTTCAGTCCAGAAAACATTTGCAGATAAAACCAATCTGATTTTACGTAGCTGTGTCTTTGTTAATTCCATGCTCTTGTATTTACCTGTAACTATAGTCATTTATCCTAATCATTCAGGGTCCCTCCACGATTTCACCACAAGGTGGTGCTGGGGCATCAACACTATCACATATTAATGTCAGATGTCAAGTTGGATTGAAGGTTGGAAATGAATGAATGAAAGGGGATCGGGGAGGATCCTGTTAATTATACCTTTCATACCTTAATATTTCTAAACCGTATCATAATCATGTCGTTATCTTTAATAATCATGGAAAACCGTGTGCCGCTTTAGGGAAACTGTGAGATAACTTACAAGGCCAAAGAATAACGCTAGGAAAGCGCGACGTCGCTCCGCCCTCCTGCTCCTCCTCCTGGCTCTTCTCAGCGCCAGACTCCTCCTCCACGCAGCAGCCTCCTGTTCTGCCTGCCAGTACAGCATGCCGACGGCCACGATAGCAGCGACGGTGTCCCGGTCCATATTTACCAATAATGCAATTGTTCTCTATCTATCTATCTATAATATCCTCTCAATATGCTCAACTCAACGCGATCCACAAACAATAACCTTTTTCCCGCCGTTGGTTCGTGACGTAGAGAAAATTCTTGGCTCGTGAGACTTAAAAGCACGTAAACAAAACAAAACAAAATACAATAGACAACATGTACTATGAAATGATATTGTTGCTGCTTTATTGAAAATAGGCATTACATTGTTAGTATACACTTGTGGCAGCAACATCAGCGCATCAGAGTATTGTATAGTGACTGATATATATATATATATATATATATATATATATATATATATATATATATATATATATATATATATATATATATATATATATATATATACATATATATATGGTGTGTGTGTGTGTATATTATATAATGTGTACATATAGCAAAACCAACTATTTTGGTTGATAAAGCCCAGGAGGCTGCCTCGGGTATTGCGCAATACCAGCAAGAATGCATCGTCTCAAACTGTTCGTGTGCTCGTGTTCTTGCGAGTTCATTCTTCCAAGAACGACTTGCAAGAACGTACTCTCCAAGAACACAAGTCTATACTTGTGTTCTTGGACATTGAGAAAGGCCCATTGTGTTTAATGGAGCATGTACTGCTTAAACAACCTTAACTTGCTCAATTCTCAACGGATTTACAAACAGGTTGGTTTGTTATGAACGTCAGAGATGTAGTTGTGACACTGCATACTTGTGAATAATTATAAACATTGACAAACGTACTTTTATATGAAAATAACCAGAGACAGATAGCTATGACATGGTATTTATATTAAATCAATATTTCTATAGTATTCTTAGTAATATTTATATATACATTATAACATATATACATATATATTATTACCTTATAACATGTATTTATATATTATTAAATTATAACATGTTTATATATTATTACATTATGATGTATTTATATTATTACATTATAACATCTGTGTATATATATATATATATATATATATATATATATATATATATATATATATATATATATATATATATATATATATATATATATTATGACATTATAACATGTCTATATATATTTATATTATGACATTATAACATGTATTTATATTATTAAATTATAACATGTATCGTAAACATATTATTACATGTGTATATATATTAAGTCGTTTTTCGAAAAGAAAAGATACAATTTCAACATGTCCAAGCATCCCGAATCATACCCACGTTAATGACGTTTATAATAAACCAAACCGTTTGTAAATCCGTCAAGATTTCAGCAAGTTCTGAGTATTTTTGTCTGTACAGACCACTCACCCTCCAACAGCAACAACAATAGCGCACCAAAGAGTGTCCTGTGGTAAGATGGCCGCCGGTGAACGACACTGGAGATCCCGACCTAAGATGGCCGCCGGTGAACGACGCTGGAGACTCCGCCTTGAGTCATCTAGCCTTTATATATATCTATGCTCAACACCTGTATAAGCCCAGTGTTACCCCCAGGGCGAGAGGAGCACGTTGAGGAAATGTTTGCTGAAGCTGTTGAATGCAGAGCCGTGCGCCGAGTAAAATCCGGAATTTAAACCGACTGAATGCCGAGCCGTGTGCTGATTTGTTCGTTCGTTTTCTGTATAAAAAAAACAAGAAGAAAAAGATAAGAGAAACAAATACAGGTGGGCATTCCACCACATAATGAAAAAAAAACATCAAAACACATATTTCAGTTACATGTTCGAAAAGGAGTGGGAGGAAGTATAACCGTCTTTAATCCCACCCCCTTTCCACAAGTAAACATAAATTATATGTCTGTATTTACTTTTTATACTATACACTAATTTGTATAATTAAATGATGATGATAAATGATTAAATCCCGAAATTGGTGAGTCAAGCTAATGTTATTTATGTAGTTTGGTACATTGCTGGGTTCAGCTTAAGTGTTCATATGCCAAGTTCTTTGAATGTGTTCTGCCACATGAAATGCTAATTATGTATAAGTATTTCTTTGTTGTTGATGTTTTACTTTCAGTGCATTTCCATGCAGTCCAGGTAGTCATTTGTACTATTATGCACTTTGATTCCGGATGTTTGTGATGATGTGATGACTGGAGAATAGTTTAATATAACAAACGTTCTGTTAGTTATTCACATGGAATTATGTTAAGATCTTGATTGGTGGGTTCCGGGTTCTTCCTTGTCGGCCTCTGGTCTCGCGGGTGGCGGGGTTGCTCCCCCCCCTCCCCCACTATAGATACACTTCAGGTGGAGCTTTGATAGGACTATTACACACACACACACACACACACTCATAGCCACATAGACATATACACACACACACACTCTCGCACACACATATATTAATACATGCACACATAGCCACACATATACATACACACACACACACACACACACACGCACACACACACACACACACACACACACACACACTCATAGCCACATAGACATATATACACACACACACACACACTCACGCACACACATATATTAATACATGCACACATACACACACATAGCCACACATATACATACACACACACACACACACTTAGCCACACATACATATACACGCTCACACACACACACACACACACACACACACATACACACACACAGCCACTAAGTCATATACATATACACACACACATAGCCACACACACACTTACACAGCAACACAAACATATACATACACACACGCAAACACACACACACATAGCCACACACACACACATACACACACACATAATCATATACATACACACACACACACACATAGACATACACACTGGCTTGTTCACCTGCATGCTTGCTCTGTAGTTTTTGGGGTTAGTTAGCAGTAGCTTAGCTCAGACTGTGTTCGGATCTCGAGATTTGGGTCGATTGCTGCTCGTGTTTTGGTCGGCTCCGTGTCGGTTTTGTGTTTTGTTTGTGGCTTTTGTTGCAGATTTCCAGTGCTTGACGTGTGCCTCCGTGTGTTCTTGCTTCCTGGATTGGCAGTGGATGTCGACACCCCCCCCCCACCACCCCTTCATTTTACATACTCACCCCCTAACACAGACTTTTTTCCCACTGGCCATTCAAATATTGGGTCATTCATTGCCCTGTGTTCAAGCCTCACTAGTACGAGTGAGATGTAACTTTTCCTTTATGGACAATTGTGGAACTAGGCGCTGCAACATTTAATGAGAAGTGATGAAATGAACTATATTGTTTGTTATGAATGGCCATTTGTATTTGTATTCTATTTATCACTGCTAAAATCTATTGTCTATGCTTCACATTTATATAAATTATGGTGTACTGAATTCAGAGCTGCATTCAGTGTCTTCTTTTCCACTCCCGAGTTGACCTGGGTCTTCTGAATCTAGACCAAGTGATAATTGTGCTGCGTATTAAAGGTATAGTCTGTGATCGTATTCAAAAACATTTATTGTTATACTGGGTGAAATGGTCCTTCCATCCTGAGAGTAGCCAGTGTGTTCAGAAAAAGGAAAGAAAAACATCCGACCTCTCTGACAGCTTTAATCCTTTAAAAACTCTGACCAATCTGTTTTTTGCGGTCCGAATGAAACGGATTGGTCAGAGGACCAGAGGATTGGCAGGGGGGAAAGAACCAATCAGATGCCTTCATTTTAAGTCCCGCCGACGGCCCCCTCTCTCCCATGCGCGCACTCGTCTCTCTGCTTCCAGCCTGCCTCCCGTCCCCGTGTCCGCTTCCCATGGGTCCTCCTCGGCTCAGTGTCCCAGTGTAACCATAACCGGAACCATAAATCAGCCTTCAGTGTGTGCTCTGTCTGCTGTTCTGTACTTCTCTGTTGTGCTCATTTTGCTGGGACGTCGGGTCCCTCCGCCGAGACACAACTTTTGCGGTATGCGTTCAATGTTGTGTCTAAAAATGATGCGCAGAGCCCTCCCAATCAGAAACGGTACAGATATTCTGTGATAATTTTTTTATATTTATAAAAAAATAAAATTATTAAAAAAAATAAAGGATCCCCATAACTTTGATTGGGTGGGCAGGACGCACGTTTGGGTGGGCAAAGCCCACCCCTGCCCCCCCCTAAAACCGGCCTCGCTTACAGGTGAATGAGACATGGGGTAGTTTTGTTGAAAATGTGCTGTCCAAAATGTCCTGGAAAACTCGACTCCTGCAAATGCGCGTTCCCCAAAGTTTGTGGGGGCGTGGCTTTGGACGGAGCGCTGACGGGAGGGGGAGTAGGGGGCGGGGTGCACGGCAATTAGCACAATTAGCACAATTAGCACAATTGACCAAATTTTTGCGACAAGAAGCCAGGGGATAAGGGAGCCTTCTTGCCCCGACGGGACATTCTTTTCTGGATACACAATGGATTCTTACAAGAATTGGAAGCCTTTGTGTCTCAAAATTCTGTCTGTCGAGGATGTTGAAGACGCCTTCATAATTGGAATTATGATAGCAGGATTTCTCCTGATCATCCTCTTGATCGGAGGAGGGGGATTACTTGTGTATCGACAAACGCGTAATACGTTGACAGCGGTTTGGCTCTCTCAAAGCTGCCGGACATGGCTGAGGGGTCAAGCAAAGCGACCAATGCTCAGACTCTGACGCTGGGGGAGCAGAGCTGTAAGCTAGATGCGATTCTCGAACAGAATCGCAGGTTAGCGGCGGTGTTTGAGCTCATTGGCAAGATTGACAACACCTTGGAGAAGTTGGAAGCTCGGCTTGGCGGGAAGTGACCACAAATTCGTCTGATTGGAGTTGCATTGATGAACCAGAGACTGAAAGGCAGACAGAAAATTACTGGGCTGCCTGCTTCAAGAAATTGTTGATTCTTTAATTTTCCCTTGATAGAGCGGCTTGGCAGGCCTCTCCGTCACAATCTCCCTGGAGGAATGTAAACAAGATGACTCTGCCCCCCCACTTAACCCTCCCCCTCTCCCACGACAAACATCTGTGGACTTGTTTTCAGAACTGTACCGGGCCGTCTGATAAGATCAAGGACAATGGCTGAGAGCAGCTCTGGAGCGAAGTTTTCACAGACTTACCGCCCACACACACACACACACACTGCTGATAACCACACCCCCCGCCCCCCATCTTCAACGCCTTCCCTGGCTCCCCTCTTATCATCAGCCCCCCTGACACGGACTTTGAGTTCGAGCGTCACGCTGTCGCGGCCCTCACTTGGATTAACTGTGCCGGGATCCCCCCGCAAACGCTCCAACGCTTCGACAAAGGGAACGGGGACCATGCACAACGAGACGAAGTGCCCAGGCTGGGACGAGCAGGAAAGGGGGACCGCCCGGCTGCCAGCGGTGCTGGATCATCTGTCTCCGAGAGACCGGAAAAGAGCGGAAGAAGGGGCTGCTCGCAGCTGAACCACCAGCGGAGAGGAAAATCAGCAACCTGTGGACCGGGACCAGAACCAGGAGTTCCAAAAATCCTCAGATGCCGCCGACTACCTCCAGGTCATCTCAAGGTAAGAGGCTTGTGTCTGGGCAGAGTTAGTTTAAATAAGTTACTGTTGATTGGGTTTGCTGTTGTTTGTTTGTGTATTATATTGTTACGGGCCCATGTAGGTGGACCCATATAACGTGTTCCCTCTTTCCCTGTCAAAAGCTTAGAGCGGATGTCTTGGATTCAGCTCCAGACACCGGCTCCTGAGTGGGAAACAGCAGAACAATACAGGTACCGGAGGTGAGAGATCATGTTTCCTTCCCTCCTTACTAACCCACATGGACAAGTTAATATCCCGGCCATCAGGCCTCCGATACTTTCAGTTACCACTGGGTGAAGAAACCTTACTTACAGTTTTGAAAAGCGAGCGTCCGCTATCTCTCTTAAGGTCTTACGTGACGTTGTTCGCCATTTTGTTTTAGGTCCACGTGACGTGACGTTGTTCTGACACACGCGCATGCACACACACACACATACTGACACACACACACAAAGACATACTGACGCACACACACACACACAAACATACTGACGCACACACACACATACTGACGCACACACACACATACTGACGCAAACACACACACACATACTGACGCACACACATACTGACGGACACACACACACACACATACTGACGGACACACACACACATACTGACGCACACACACACACACACACATACTGACGGACACACACACATACTGACGCACACACACACACATACTGACGGACACACACACACACATACTGACGCACACACACACACATACTGACGCAAACACACACACATACTGACGGACACACACACACACACATACTGACGCACACACACACACACACACATACTGACGGACACACACACATACTGACGCACACACACACACATACTGACGGACACACACAAACACACATACTGACGGACACACACACACATACTGACGGACACACACACACATACTGACGGACACACACACACATAGGCTACTGACGCACACACACACACACGTAGATGATCTGAAGTTTGTGTTTACTGTTAATCAGTTGTTGTTAATGTGTAGTTTAGCCATCGATATATATCCCAAGTGTTGTTTCATTATCTTTTAAGACTTGTATAAATTCTGATTAATTTGAATGAGAGAAGTTGTTTGTGTTTATTTTATACATATTTGTCACAGCTGCTGGTTGCAAAGGTCTTATATATGGATCAATATTGAGCCGCAGCAGGTCTCGCAACTCGAAAATAATAAAACAGTTGTTTATTCATTTTGGGAGTGGATGGAGTTGTCAGAAAGCTGATTTGTAATCTATTAATAAAGTTTGACTGACCTATCTGACTGTTTTGTTGACATTCCGCGCAGCACCGTCTAATGGATGCAGAACGTAACCCCAGCCTCTACTGTAGCGCCTTATAATGCAGTGCGCCTTATATATGGAAAAATGTTTTAAAATACGTCATTCATTGAAGGTTTGCCTTATAATGCGGTGTGCCTTATATATGGAAAAGGTTTTAAAATACGTCATTCATTGAAGGTGTGCCTTATAATGCGGTGTGCCTTATATATGGAAAAGGTTTTAAAATACGTCATTCATTGAAGGTGTGCCTTATAATGCGGTGCGCCTTATAGTGCAGAAAATACAGTAATTAACTAAATAAATAAATAACTATCGTTAGACAATTATTAATAACTGAACACTTAGCCCTTTGTGGCACAAAATATTTATTTTTTATTTTGGAAGACCCCGGTTTATGAGGACGTTGAGGGTTAATGCTGCCCCGGAGTGACTTCGTCTTTCAGTCAAAGTCAGCAGCTCAATTAAAATGGATCTTTTGGGACTTTCAGGGACAATGTAACCGACAGGTGATTAACTGTTTAACTACTGGCATTGCCAGATTTTCAAACTGATTCTTCTGACCTGTTTTCAGGAAAACATTACCTCCTATTTTCATCGGTGGATACCCCGCGTTTAACATGCCAATTCACTGTGTCGCCTGTTCTTGTTGCAATGGCTGGCGTGTAGAGCTGCCCCATGGATAACTCTTCCCAGGGTAGTCTTAACCGCGACTCATGACTAATGCAAACGGAACTAACGTGGGGTAGCGGGTCATGGGAGTTCATCATGTAACCTGAATACAACCCACCTGGAGGTTGTTTTTCTTCTAAAATAAGGAAACAGCTGATGAGAGTAACAACAGCAGCAAGAGGTCACAGGTAGGGCCTATATTTGGAAGATGAGTAACTGGGGACACGAGGAGATCCACAAGCTGCTCAGTCACGGATGCCATAAACTGGCATATGTCCAGAACCACAAAGGATGGTCCATTGTTTACTGGCCACAAAAATGACACTGGGCTTTGCAAGAAGCAAAATCCAGCCAAAAAACTAATCTCGATGTTCATCCATGATTTCAGGTACAGCGCGATGATGGTGATGTTACTTTTCTTCATCGTTGACCTGACCTGATGTGGCTGCAGGACTCGGGTGGACACCTGGTTGGGTGTTGCTATGGGCAAAGGCTGGTATACCGGTGGGGGAGGGGGGGTTGAAACACGAAGAATGCATTCAGGGCATCTGGAAACATGGCTTCGCTGCTGGTTAGTGGTGCGCTACCCTTATAGTTATTTAGGGCCTTGATCTCTTTACACATGCTGGAGTCTCAAAGTGGCCCTCAATGCACTGCTGGTATTTGCACTTGGCCTCTCTCTTCAGCTCTCTGCAGGACTGGCTGGAGGCTTTCCTATCTCCCTATCCTATCTCCAAACTTATAGGCAGCATCCTTTGACCTGAGCAGAGACCGCATGTCACTGTTCAGCCATGGCTTCTGATTGGGGAACACTGAGGGTCTTAGGGGTCCACACATTTTCAGTGCAGAAAGTTATGTATGCTAGGGGCCAATCCCAATACACCCCCTACTTTCTACCACTAGCCCTCACCCATTACCACTACCCCTAAAAATCAAGCCACAGATTTTAGGGCCCTTGTAATCTTCCCAGGGCCCTGTCCCGATCCCCCCACTACCCCTACTTTTCAGCACCACCCCTAAATTTTGCTGCTACGTCACTGCGTGGTTTACGTTCGGGTACGTAAGCGACTGCGTAGTTACGTTTGCACATACGTCACACCATATCAGGAAGCTGAGAGATAAAAGCTGTTTTAATTTCAGCTGTAGCGCTGTTAATATGCCACTTTATTAAGTTTTAATATTTTTTCAGGCGTAAAAGTAACCGTTCAGATCCCCAACCTGGGCTCAGCTTATCCAAATAACGCCTGTTAAGAAATTTGAAGAGCCGCCAACTCGGAGCAGCAGCAGCTCACGGCCGGGTCAACCTGCGCCGTCGTCCCGGGGAGAAACCTGCAGCTCTGTGGAGAATTACTGCTGGCTGAAATAAATCATTTAGGAAAATAAATGTTGGTTTAATAGATGAAATCCTGCCGGCTCGGGAGCTGATTTATGGGTCTGCGTTAAAGGGGACCTATTATGAAAAACACGTTTTTTCTTGTTTTAACATATATAAAGTGGTCTCCCCTCACCCTGCCAGCACAGGGGAGACAAAATACCATGAAATTCTGCAGGGTCTCTGACCCCCGCCTTACAGAGTCCCCAGTGTCACGTGACCTTTTTTTTGAGCCATTCTGAATCTGCGCCTAGGGTGACGTCACCATAGGCGCTCATTTCCATAGGTTCATCCTCCGCTGCTGAAACCACGCCCACAACCAGCTCTCTCCCTGGCTGGAGCGGTCCATCCTTGAGCCAGTCGGACGGCGCCGCGGATCCGGGTTAAATCATCCAGGTTCCCGGGTGGTTTGGGAGCTGGGTCCTCAGGGGTCTGTCCCAGGTCGGACCAGCTTCACTCTTCGAGATTTTCAGCGAAATCTGTCGGTTTGATCACCGGTAACGGGAGATGCGCCGCGGATGCGCTCCGGAGCCGATCTGTGCGCCCGCCGTGGAGTTGCGGCGCCCGTCGCGCAGCAGCCGCCGGGCAGATCCGGCTGAAATTCCGCTGGTCGGTCCCCGGGAGTCCATGCTACCAGTCCAGGCCGGTTCCTGCGGTCCCGGCCGGTCGGAACCGGTCAGATTCCCTGGTTAAAGCGGTGATGCGCGCTGATCCAGCAGCGCTGCTCCCGGGCGCCCGGCATGGCTCCAGGGCCAGCGTTCAGCATCCGCCGGGTAGATCCGGCTTAAATAGTGCATAAATGTTATTTATATACAACTCATATTTTATTTTTTTAACAATAAAGTTTCCATTTGTGAAAATTCAGTGTTGTATTTATTTACAGGCTCGGGCTGCTCTGGCGGAGCAGGTTTATTCTCCTCCCCTGCTACACGTCATTCAGGGAGCCAATCAGCGCAGAGCCTCATTATCATACCCCCCCCTTCCCTTAGAATGAGGCGCAGAAAAAGAGGTTAGAAGCGGTAAAACTAGTGACAGGGCCCACAGGCTAGATTTATGATTTATGTAGAAAAAACAAGCTTTAGATTGTTTTTAAGACATTCAAGGCCTGTTTAAAATATACATTAAATGCCATAATAGGTCACCTTTAAATCGATGCAGAGCCGTAGGGTACGGCGTAGGGTACGGCGTAGGGTACGGCGTAGGGTACGGCGTAGGGTACGGCGTAGGGTACGGCGTAGGGTACGGCGTAGGGTACGGCGTAGGGTACGGCGTAGGGTACGGCGTAGGGTACGGCGTAGGGTACGGCGTACGGCGCGCGTCGCCGCGTAACTTACGCCGTAGGCTCTGCGTTGGTGTAACGCGGAACCATAAATCAGCCTTTATTCTCGCGAGGTTTGAAAAAGACTTTGCAACAATGGGCAAGCGAGTGATTATGTACATTCACTGAGTGAATATTATGAAAGTAAAATATACATTTCTCGCTAGAAATGTAATCAAAACGGATTTTTATGCAGAAACTAACTCAAAATATTGATTTTATTCACTAAAATATAAGAAATGTCTGCCATGTTTTTTTTTTTGATTCAGTCTGCAAATGACGACGAAAAGCATTCTGGGAAATTTTTCTAGCCCTCGGTCATCTAGGGTGCATCTGAAAACCCTCGATCCGTAGGGACAGATTCATATCCACTAGGCCTTGTTTTCAGCACTCCCCCTAGGTGAAAAGAGGAATTAGGACACCACTACCCTCACAGGAACGCGCAAAATGTAGGGGTAGTGCTGAAAAGTAGGAGTAGGGGGGGGATTGGGACTGGACCTAGAGCAGAGTGTGGTCATCAAAGTCTATGTTCTGAGCAGACATCTCCCAGTACGTCTTTTCAAAACAGTCCTGTAGCTTTGAAGTTGATTCATCACTAAAGACTTGGATAGTTTTAACAGCTGGTAGTCCGAGGTGAGGAGTTGGAGCAGCCCTGTATGCTGCAGGGATGTTGGTATAAAGCTTTTCAAGAATTGTGTCTTGTCTGGTTGGGAAATGCACATTAGCATGTCATTTAGGCAGTGCAGTCCTAAATTCAACATGATTAAAGTATCAGGTCACAATCACTGCTCCTTCTTTATGCAGGTACCAGAAGGTGTATATTCAGCTGCCTACTGATGGCATCATCCAGTGGTAGCTTAGTACGGTGGCCGACAAGGGCCAAACGCACTGCAACGGCCTAATGCGTCTCAGTTAAGGAAAACGGCTTCAAGTACAGAAACGATTCAAATTCACAAACTCAAAACGAGGAACAAAAAGAGGAACGTGGTGCAAATGAAAAAACCTGCTGCAAAAAACAAAGACAAATGCAGCATCATCAAATGCACGACATATACGACGTTTATATCACTGTACAACGCTGCACATTACGAGACGTTTCTTTATTATATTTTACACCAGACGATACAATGTACAGCGTTGTACAGTGATATAAACATCGTATATAAACATAGTCAGATAAAAATCCCATTACCGTTCCCGCTGTATGTTTAAACCATGGATGTAAACACTGTGTGTGTCTGTCCATTGAGCTGTTACGCTGAGAGCGCCCCCTGCAGGTTTGGTAACCGGTTATGAAGCGTTTTTCTTTTGAAGAGGGTTTCTTGTTTTATATCGTTTTGTGCTTTGCATTTCTCTATTTGTAGCGTTTGATGATGCTGCATTTGTCTTTGTTTTTTGCAGCACATTTTTTCATTTGCACCACGTTCCTCTTTTTGTACCTCGTTTTGAGTTTGTGAATTTAATGTAGAAGATTATAGCATACAAGCCACTTAGCAACTAGCATAGCAACGACAGAAAACGTAAAACTGTAACAATTTTATCCCGAGACCTGAAAGATTCATCATAATAACTAACAAACCAAAGGTCATATACAGCAACTGAACTAATATTACGAGATTTCAATGTATATTTTTCGCTAGAAATATAATCAAAGCACTTTTATATGTCGAAACTACCTTAAAATAATTAATTTTCCACTGAGAAAGACAAGGATGGCCGCCATGTTTTTATTTTTACAAGGCAGCTCCGGGCAGTCACATGACTTTTCGGCAGGCCAATAGAAAATAATAGGGGAAAAAAAAAACGTGAACATGTCACAATTTGAGAGGCCTTATTGTAAAACTAATACATTTTCTACAGTGGACAAACGTTGCTATTTCACATTTTGATGTGAGAATGGGTTGCTTTCTTTGTTATTTACTGATAGTGTAAACACCTTTTGCATTCCTAAACCTCGTGCTTGAGTGACTACTTCTGTTCATTTACTTATTTTGTATTCTAAATCGTACTTCTCATCAGTTATGTCTGTGTGAAAGAGGCTGGGGTAGGTTTTTAGTTGGAGGACACACACAGACACACACACACTCGTGTGTTTATGCATACGATTCCACATCCTGTCCTTCCTGACTTGCATTCTTACAGAGCTCTGTGTTTACCTGCCACATGCGTTATTAATTTTCCACCCACCATCGAGTTGTTACTGAAATAACAGTTAATTTATCGCCCCCTCATTCAAGTACAAGGGCACTGAGTCATTCACGGAGCTGCGTACAAACACAATCCAACTTATTGTTAGGAGACAAACACGATGCATCTTAATGGCTACAGGCATCAACATGAAATAATCACATGTAGTCCTGACTACTGCACCGCTCTCCAGATATTTATGGAACCATGGTTACAGTTGTAAACACTTATATATCATACAATCGTGAAAAAGATTCAGTTTTACAGTGATGTATTTCCAGCAGACAAACCCGTTTGAACTGGTTTTCATATCCGGCGTAAAATATGATCCCATCTTCATCTAAGTCTCAATAGCAGACAATCACAATTTTATTTAGGTGATCACACTTAAGCTACAATAAACTCTGTATCTTTTTGAAAAAAAAACCCAGTGACATTTCTTTTGTAAAAACGAAGGGTTTGACACTTCCCCCCAGTTTTTGAGTTTCAGTTCTGTCCCTCCTGTGTCCCATCTGCCCTGATTGTCTGCACCTGTGTCTCGTTATCCCCTGTGTATATCTGGTCTTGTCATTCCCCTTCTCCCTGTCGGTCTGTACTGTTTCTACCTCCATGTTTTCCTCGTCAGTTTTTTGTAGCCACGTTCACGTTCACGTTCTTGTTTTGTATCCTGCTCTGCAGCGCTTTTAGTTTGGTTTTTGCTAAGTAAATCCTGCTTTTTTGCAACTCCTGCTCTCCTGCGTTTGGGTCCTCAACAAACACCAACCGTGACAGAATGAACCTTGGAGTTACTGTGGAAAGAAAAGGGAGCCGGCTCTGAGCTGGTACTAGCAGGTTCATGAACATTTGATCTGAACTTGCAATATTAAATGTAGACAGTCAGTCAGAAAGATCCCATTCTGATGAGAAACGCTAAAAAAAAGAAAAAAAGAGGTAATGAGGTCATTTGAGGTCATTTGAATCCATTTCTCCTTTTTACAATGGCATTTTTTTAAACTGTAACACTTAGTCTAATCTGAACTTCATCACTCTATTTTTTTGATATATGAAATCATATCTAATGATCATATCTCTATCTGTTAGATGAACTTCATACTCACCACAAACACTGCTTACTTTGCGTTCATTTAATCCTGTGAGTAAATATTAACAGTACATTTTTTTTTTATGATATATTCTGTTATATTTCAGTCAGTGTCACCAGGTTTTGTCGAAATGTAGGTGTATATCTCAGTATCATTCACAAGTTTTTTCATAATTCTTCAGTAAAAGGTTGAATTTTGTCGAATTGTTTTAACCACTTCAAAAGAATTTGCTGTTAATCTGTGCAGAGAAGCATTTCTATGGCGCAGTCTTTGTCTGTAAAAATGTTTGGCTGTATCTCAGCCATACATTGTTTAATCCGGCCCAAATTCGGTGCATGTTTGGAGTCCAAGTCTAATTTCTCAGCGTGAGATATGCCATTTGTGGCGTGAGAGTGTGTGAACTTGTTGAACTGCGTGACTCTCAGGCTCAATGCATAACACTTTGAGAGCCGTGCTGTTTCAGCTGCGGCTAGGTCACCTGCTTTTCTGTTTGAACCATCAGCCATTTTCTTGGTTTTTCCTTCTCGTTCAGACTGGATGGGTGCAGTCACGTGATTAAACACACACACTGTACACCGTCTTAGAGGGGGAAGAAAATGAGTGCGAGGGCCCGATCAACGCTGTTTGCAGCTTTAATTAGGGCCCAAGCACTTACAGTGCAAAGGCCCTATTGTATCTGTAGGGGTTTTTGTTTTTCTCGTTTTTATTTTTCCGATGAAAGGAGGGCCTTTTTGCCCCCTAAACGTGCCCTAAAAGTCACCAAATTTTGCATGCAAGCCAGGCCTGGCGAAAAATTTAATATTTAATGGTTTACATTAATGGGCGTGGAAAAATGTGCCCCCTTGAAAACTTTGTTCCTCAATCCCCACAATACGGTTTGACATACATGCACGAAAATCGGTACACACCTGTATCATGTCGCAACTTAAAGAAAAGTCTCTTGGCGCCATGGCCGAAACCGAACAGGAAGTCGGCCATTTTGCATTAATCGTGTAATTTTGGCGCAATTTATGCCATTTCTTCAGCAGTTAATACGGCCCGAACCGTAACGTGCATCCAGGTGTGTTATACATCACAATGTGCGTCTCCATCCTGCGACGATTGGGCATTACTTTTCTCTTTCAAAAGCGTTACCGTGGCGACGATAGACGGCAGCAAGCGCGCTCTCCCTTCATCTGATTGGTCGATATGTGATAGTTCCTATTTTCTGCCATAACTTTTGAATGGTTTGATATAAAGAGGGTGGTGTCATCGGACTTAGTTTTGAGTCCTTGACCTTTATTGGTTAAAATTGCACGCACGAGGGCCTGTTCATCGCTGCTTGGAGCTTTATTATTTTTACAAGATTATTTTGATTCACATCTCTATCACGCCGCACTTGGTGAACTTTTGGAGGATGAGGAATTAACACCAATTCTATTTTGCTTTGCACCTTGTTAGAATCGCCAATTACATAATGCATTCCTACTTTTTTATAGAATGCGGCAACACCGCCGGGGTGGCGCAGGTGGGCGCAGAGCCGGCGGCGAGTGGGCGCAAGGTGGCCGCAAGTGGGTGCAGACTCGTGGCAGAGTCGGGGCAGAGCAGGGCGCGCATGCGCGCATGGGTCTCCAACTCCGGTCCTGGAGAGAACCTATCCCAGCATGTTTTAGATGTTTCCCTGCTTCAGCACACCATGATACAAGGAGCTGTGTCAGCAACAGAACTGTCCAGACCTTGATGACAAGTTAATGACGACCATTGATTAGAATCAGGTGTGTTCATGCAGGGAGACACCTAAAACATGCTGGATAGGTGCTCTCCGGGACCGGAGTTGGAGAACCCTGGCATACATATTTGTTGCAAGTTGCTTGGCGACCGAAAAAAGGTTTCATAACCATATATTGATAAATTATTCAATTGATCCTGATATGAGGCATGGAAATGCTATATTTTATTTTAAATTAACATTTTATTGTTAAAAGAGCAAAAGAATATCACATTTCTACCACTTTTAAACCAGGTATGTCCAAATTCTGGGAGATTTCTCTCCACTTTTATTGATTCAATTCAATTCAATTTTATTTATATAGCGTCTAATACAACAGAGTTGTCTCTAGACGCTTTACAGAGACCCATACCCAGAACATGACCCCAGAGCAGTTATTACATAAACAATGGCAGGTAAAAACTCCCCTAGTGGGAGAAAAACCTTAAGCCAAACAGTGGCAAGGAAAAACTCCCCTTTAGGAGGGAAGAAACCTTGAGCAGGACCAGGCTCATCAGGGGGGACCCTCCTGCCGAGGGCCAGACTGGTGGGTCAGGGACGGCAACAGCACAGCAGGCAGGTGGAAGCAGCAACGGGATGACCGGGGGTGGGGACCGCAGGCCAGCACACAGCTCCCGAAGCTCCGGCCCAATCAGCAAGTCCCAGGTTGGGGTGCAGGGTCAGGAAAAGACTTGTGCTCCGTAATGCAAGCTACAAGCCACCCATGGCCACCTGCAGGACAAAAGAGAGAAAAGGGAGGAGAAGGGGGGGGCAGCAACGGGATGACCAGGGGTGGGGACCGCAGGCCAGCACGCAGCTCCCGAAGCTCCGGCCCAATCAGCTTGATGTCCCGATAGTCCTGCAGTCTCATCCCACAGCTCCTCACACAGACTCACAGCCAAGATCATTATTTCTTCCATCTTGATCGTCTCTGATCTACAAGCTGCAACTTTTCTTTTCCCCCTCCAGCACCTTCTCTCCTATTGGACACCGCTGACAGGCCGTCACAGGGCGCACGGTGAAATTAAAGAATTTCAATACGCAGCAGCAGCTTGGGGCGTCTTGCGCGGAAACCCGGCGGCAGCTCAGCGGTGTGCGCCCGTTGCGCGCTCTGCCGCCGCGGCAACCCGGCGGCGTGCGCCCTGATGCGCACCGCCGACCTCGGCGGCAGACCTTGCGCCCTTGCGCGGAGGCAGCACATACACAATGAATGGGAAAGCCGGCGGCGGCTGCCGCTGTGCGCCCTCTATGTGAAAATGGCTTAACTGCAGCTGTGCCTCCTGGCCTGGACCCTGCATTGTCAGAGGGAGTGTCTAGTAATATTGGCCAGATTTCTAGAAATAAGAGCTACACCATCCCGGGTGGGATGAATACCGTCTCTTCTAATCAGACCGGGCTTTCCCCAGAACGTCTTCCCATTGTCAATAAAGGCCACGTCGTTTCCTGAACACCACCCAGACAACTTTGCCAGCAGCTTCAAATTTGCTTCAATGTCGCCGCTCTGGCCCCTGGGATGTACCTAACTATGGTTGCTGGAGTCGGCCTCACATGTCTCAAAATAGAGTCTGCAATTATCAAGGTCGGTTTCTCAGCGGGTGTGTCGCTGAGTGGAGAAAACAGAGACGTGAAGCTCTAAAACCTATAATATCATTATACAAGCAGCTAATAAAAATTACGGATCAGAAACATATGAGATGGCACCACTGTGAAATTTTAAGAAAACACAACCTTTTCACTTTTGAAAAATGTATGAATTTTAGTAGTCATGTTTCCCCCCTGTCATGTTTCACCCCTGTTCTCTGAAGTCGTTATTAGGCATCAGAGCTCTGGTAGAGTAACCACACAGGCCTCCACCAATGGTGATTGTCGTATCCCAAAGTATAAGACCTCTTTTGGTGAGTCTATCTTTTCTGTGAAGGGTGCAAAACTCTGGAATTCTTTACCCACTAATTTAAAATTAGAAACGCGTGGCAATAATTTCAACAGAGGACCATCCATCCATCCATCGTCCGCCACTTTATCCGTTCCCGGGTCGCGGGGGCAGCAGCCTCAGCAGAGATGCCCAGACTTCCTTCACCCCAGACACTTCCTCCAGTTCCTCCGGGGGGAGTCCGAGGCGTTCCCAGGCCAGCCGAGAGACATAGTCTCTCCAGCGTGTCCTGGGTCTGCCCCGGGGTCTCCTCCCGGTGGGAAATGCCTGGAACACCTCCCTAGGGAGGCGTCCAGGAGGATCCGGTACAGATGCCCAAGCCACCTCAGCTGACTCCTCTCAATGTGAAGGAGCAGCGGCTCGAATCCGAGCTCCTCCTGGGTGACCGAACTCCTCACCCTATCTCTAAGGCCCTGCGCCGTCGGGTCGGGGAGACGTCTCTCACTGTTGTTTGTGCCTACGGGCCGAACAGCAGTGCGGAGTACCCGGCCTTCTTGGGGTCCCTGGGAGGAGTACTTGATAGTGCTCCAACTAGGGACTCCATTGTTCTACTGGCGGACTTCAACGCTCACGTGGGCAATGACAGTGATACCTGGAGAGGCGTGATTGGGAGGAACAGCCTCCCCGATCTGAACCCGAGCGGTGTTTTGTTGTTGGACTTCTGTGCTAGTCACAGTTTGTCCATAACGAACACCATGTTCAAGCATACCGGAAGTACAGGATGCCGTCAGACTGAAGAAGGAGTCCTACCGGGCTATGTTGGCCTGTGGGACTCCTGACGTAGTAGATAGGTACCGGCAGGCCAAGCGAGCCGCGGCTCGGGCGGTCCTGGAGGCAAAAACCCGGGTCTGGGAGGAGTTCGGGGAGGCCATGGAGGAAGACTTTCGGTCGGCCTCGAGGAAATTCTGGAGGACCGTTCAGCGCCTCAGAAGGGTGAAGCAGTACTCTGCCGGCACCGTTTATGGTGCGGGTGGGGAGCTGTTGACCTCGACTGGGGACATCGTCGGACGGTGGAAGGAATACTTCGAGGATCTCCTCAACCCGACTGACATGCCTTCCACTGAGGAAGCAGAGAGTGGGGACTCTGGGGCGTGCTCATCCATCACCCAAGCCGAGGTCACTGAGGTAGTTCGTAAGCTCCTCAGTGGCACCGGGGGTGGATGAGATTCGCCCTGAGTACCTCAAGTCTCTGGATGTCGTAGGGCTGTCTTGGTTGACACGCCTCTGCGACATTGCATGGAGGAAGGGGACAGTACCGCTGGAGTGGCAGACCGGGGTGGTGGTCCCTCTGTTTAAAAAGGGGGACCGGAGAGTGTGCTCCAACTACAGGGGGATCACAATTCTCAGCCTTCCCGGGAAAGTCTACTCCAGGGTACTGGAGAGGAGAATACGGCCGATAGTTGAACCTCGGATTCAGGAGGAACAATGCGGTTTTCGTCCCGGTCGCGGAACACTCGACCAGCTCTATACCCTCCGCAGGGTGCTCGAGGGTTCATGGGAATTTGCCCAACCAGTCTACATGTACTTTGTGGATCTGGAGAAGGCATTTGACCGTGTCCCTCGTGCCATTCTGTGGGGGGTGCTCGGTGAGTATGGAGTCCGGGGCCCTCTATTAAGGGCTGTCCGGTCTCTGTATGATCGGAGTAGGAGTCTGGTTCGCATTGCCGGCAGTAAGTCAGACTTGTTCCCGGTGCATGTTGGACTCCGGCAGGGCTGCCCTTTGTCACTGGTCCTGTTCATAATTTTTATGGACAGGATTTCTAGGCGCAGCCAGGGGCCGGAGGGGATCCGGTTTGGGAACCACAGGATTTCATCTCTGCTTTTTGCAGATGATGTTGTCCTGTTGGCTTCATCGGACCGGGACCTTCAGCATGTGCTGGGGCGGTTTGAGGCCGAGTGCGACGCGGCAGGGATGAGAATCAGCACCTCCAAGACCGAGGCCATGGTTCTCAATTCAATTCAATTCAATTTTATTTATATAGCGTCTAATACAACAGAGTTGTCTCTAGACGCTTTACAGAGACCCATACCCAGAACATGACCCCCGAGCAGTTATTACATAAACAATGGCAGGTAAAAACTCCCCTAGTGGGAGAAAAACCTTAAGCCAAACAGTGGCAAGGAAAAACTCCCCTTTAGGAGGGAAGAAACCTTGAGCAGGACCAGGCTCATCAGGGGGGACCCTCCTGCCGAGGGCCAGACTGGTGGGTCAGGGACGGCAACAGCACAGCAGGCAGGTGGAAGCAGCAACGGGATGACCGGGGGTGGGGACCGCAGGCCAGCACGCAGCTCCCGAAGCTCCGGCCCAATCAGCAAGTCCCAGGTTGGGGTGCAGGGTCAGGAAAAGACTTGTGCTCCGTAATGCAAGCTACAAGCCACCCACGACCACCTGCAGGACAAAAGAGAGAAAAGGGAGGAGAAGGGGGGCCAGCAACGGGATGACCAGGGGTGGGGACCGCAGGCCAGCACGCAGCTCCCGAAGCTCCGGCCCAATCAGCAAGTCCCAGGTTGGGGTGCAGGGTCGGGGAAAGACTTGTGCTCCGTAATGCAAGCTACAAGCCACCCACGACCACCTGCAGGTTCCGGTGTCCGGCAAAGGATGCTGCAACATGGACAAAAGAGAGAAAAGGGAGGAGAAGGGGGGGCCAGCACAAGAAACCACAGGAGCGACTCTGACACACTAAAGTTTACACTACCTAGAGATTTACCAACACCAGCTAGAGGTTTACTAAACACTAACTATAGGCTTTACTAAACAGAAATGTTTTAAGTTTAGTTTTAAAGGTGGAGGTGGTGTCTGCCCCCTTAACCCAGATTGGAAGTTGGTTCCATAGTAGTGGTGCCTGATAGCAGAACGCCCGCCCTCCAAATCTACATTTAGATACTCTAGGAACTACGAGTAAACCTGCACTCTGAGAACGGAGAGCTCTGACAGGAACATAAGGCACTATCAGGTCTTGCAAATAATGCGGAGCTAAGCCGTTTTGGGCTTTATACGCAAGTAATAAAATTTTAAATTGGATTCTGAATTTTACGGGTAACCAATGGAGCGACGCTAACACTGGAGAGACGTGGTCTCTCCTGCTAATTCCTGTCAGTACTCGTGCTGCTGCATTTTGGATCAGCTGGAGCCTATTCAGCAAATTACTTGGACATCCTGCTAACAACACATTACAGTAATCTAGTCTAGAAGATACAAACGCATGAACTAGTTTTTCTGCATCCCTCTGCGAGAGGATTTTCCTAATCTTTGCAATATTACGGAGATGGAAAAAGGCTATTTTACAAACCTGATTGACATATGGTTTAAACGACAAATCCTGATCGAAAATAACACCAAGGTTTCTCACAGTTGCACTGGAAACCATCGCAACACCATCTAATCCCTTCCTAAGATGCTCTGGACCAAGAATGATAACCTCTGTTTTATCTGAATTTAGAAGCAGGATATTTCTGGACATCCAGTCCTTGATGTCCCTAAGACATGCCTGAAGTTTAACTAACGGTTCTGTTTCATCCGGCTTCATAGACAAATAGAGCTGCGTATCATCAGCATAACAATGAAAGTGTATGCCGTGATTCTGGATTATACTTCCCAACGGCTGCATGTATAAACTGAACAAGATTGGCCCTAGCACTGAACCCTGCGGAACACCATAACAGACCCTCGACTGTTCTGAAGAAACCTCATGTACATGAACAAACTGGAACCTGTCAGATAGGTATGATTTAAACCAACATAGAGCTATCCCTTTAATCCCAACAACATGCTCTAACCTGTGCAGTAAAATGCCATGATCTATAGTGTCAAAAGCAGCACTGAGGTCCAGTAGAACCAGTATGGACACTAATCCCTTATCTGAGGCCATAAGGAGGTCATTCGTGACTCGAACAAGTGCTGTCTCTGTGCTATGATGCATTCTGAACCCTGACTGAAAGACTTCAAACAGATCATTTCTATACAAATAGTCACATAACTGGCTTGAAACTGCCTTTACCAGAATTTTAGACACAAATGGAAGGTTGGAAATTGGTCTATAATTGGCTAAGGTGTCTGGGTCAAGAGAAGGTTTTTTAAGTAAAGGTTTAATTACTGCAACTTTGAAAGCCTGTGGTACATATCCTAAACTTAGGGATAAGTTAATTTGGTCCAGTATCGTACCAATAAGAGAAAAAATATGTTTGAATAGTCGAGTCGGGATGGGGTCTAACATACATGTGGTTGACTTAGCTCTATTGACGAGTGAAGTCAGCTCAGGGAGGTCTATAGGATCAAAACAGTCTAGAGACAAGTCAGAGCCTAGGGAAGTCGCTAAAGCTGAAGAAACACCTACAACCGGCTGGTTGATTTCTTCTCTAATTCTCGCGATTTTACTGTTGAAGAAGCCCATAAAGTCCTCACTACTGAGAGCTGCAGGAATACACGGCTCCACAGAGCTGTGACTCTTTGTCAGCCTGGCTACAGTGCTGAACAGAAAACGTGGGTTACTTTTGTTATCCTCTATCAACGTTGAATAATAAGCTGTTCTGGCTTTGCGAATGGCTTTTTTATATACTATTAGAATATCTTTCCATTCACGATGAGAGTCTACAGACCTACAAGAGTACCACTTCCTTTCCATTTTACGCACGTTTTGTTTCAACATGCGGATATCTGAATTATACCAGGGAGTTAAGCTCCTGTGGCTAGAAACCCTCCTTTTCAAAGGAGCAACTTCATCTAAAGCTGAATGCAACAAATCAGCAGTGTTACTAGCAAGGAAATCAACATCTGCAGAGGTAGAACCCAGGTCACTGGCCTCGACTACATCACTATTTCGCACTGTCGTAAGATAAGCAATGGCCTCCCTAAATTTAACAATAACTTCATCAGACAAACATCTGCTAAAATAATACCTCCTATTTTGCACTTCAACATCAACAAAATTAAATTCAAACGTTATTAAGTAATGGTCGGATAAAAGGGAGTTTACAGGTGACACCAACAGACCATCAGTTTCAACACCGTAGGTGAGAACGAGATCGAGAGTATGATTAAAACAGTGCGTCGGTTTATCCACTTTTTGTGAGATACCCATTGATTCTAGAAGAGAATCGAAGGCTAATTTAAGATTATCGCTTTCAACATCCATATGAATGTTAAAATCACCCACTATGATGAATTTATCTGTGCTGATCAATAATCCAGAAAGGAAATCTGAAAATTCAGACAAAAACTCCAGATACGCACCAGCAGGGGGCCGGTACACTACCACTAACACAACTGGCTTCTCTGATTTCCAGCTCGGAAATTTCAGACCAAGCATGAGGCTTTCAAATGTATTATAGTTGCACTTAGGTTCAATTTTTGTTTGGAGACCGGAGTTATAAATTGCTGCGACTCCTCCGCCTCGGCCCGTGCTTCTAGGAATGTGATGATTAAAGTAGCCGGGCGGAGTTGATTCTTTCATACTCTTCCTCCTGTAACCATGTTTCTGTTAAGCAGAAAATATCACTCCTGCTCTCTGTAATTATATCATTTACTAACAGAGACTTAGAGCTTAATGATCGTATATTTAGTAGTCCGCATCTAATTTTTCGGTCTGTAATTGGTACCAAATGTACATTGGTTTTAATTTTTACAAGGTTATCTTGGTTAACGCCTCTATAAGGCTGCACCTGGTGAACTTTTGGAGGGCGGGGAACTGCAACCACTTCTATTTTGCTAGGCACCTGGCCAGAGTCGCCAATATCATGTAATCCTACAGTTTTAGAGTCGCTAATTACATAATGCAATCCTACAGTTTTGTTGGCAGGCGTTGGTCCTCGAGAAGCAGCAGAGAAGTGTGTTAAACTACAGCTCTGCATCCTGGCCTGGACCCTGCATTGTCAGGGGGAGTGTCTAATAACATTGGCCAGATTTCTAGACATAAGAGCTGCACCATCCCGGGTGGGATGAATGCCTGTTCTCCACCGGTAAAGGGTGGCGTGCCTTCTCCGGGTGGGTGGAGAAGACCTGCCTCAGGTGGAGGAGTTCAAGTATCTCGGGGTTTTGTTCACGAGTGAGGGAACGATGGTGCGGGAGATTGACAGGCGGATCGGTGCAGCGTCCGCAGTAATGCGGTCGATGTACTGGACCGTCGTGGTGAAGAAGGAGCTGAGTCGAAAGGCGAAGCTCTCGATTTACCGGTCAATCTACGCACCTACCCTCACCTATGGTCATGAACTTTGGGTAGTGACCGAAAGGAAAAGATCACGTATACAAGCGGCCGAGATGAGTTTCCTCCGCAGGGTGGCTGGACGCTCCCTTAGAGATAGGGTGGGGGACAGAGGACCAAATCTAAACAATGGTGCCTATGAATAGGTCAGGTCTGGTTCTGCTCTTGAATGTTGTCTTTGCTTTATATCTTATGTCATCCTCTAATTTTATTGTATATTTTATTGTCTGTACTTTTTTAAAAGCCTCCTATGGACAAGTGTTGCGAATTAGCATGTATGCTAAAACACTCAAACAGTGCATTTGGTTTGTCCTAGGTAATTGTGATGTTTATGCCAAATAAAGAAATAATAATAAAAAAGTGAGTGGTGGTGTTCCGTGTACCCTTTAGGCCTACGCTTCCTCAGAACCGTCACCAGCCGCCCTGCCTGGCCGGCTGCTCGGGAGCTGCAGGGGAGCGGCTAGCAGCAGCTACTTTGGGTCGGTCTGTCGCTACTTTAGCCTGACTAGCTGACGAGTCTACCAGACTATGGTCTAGTTGGTGGAACCGCACCTCTAACTGACTGAGCCTCGCCTCCAATCCTGCAAATAAACTAAACTTCAGACACTTACACTTACTGTCTTCACTAAAGGAGGCAGAGGAATAGCTAAACATTTCACACACTAAGCAGGAAGAGATGGTGGGAGAAGAGGAGGCCATGCTAAGAGGCTAACAGAGGCTAACAGAGGCTAACGGATAGAAAATGTACCTGTGATTGGTGACAATGAAAGTTACAGAAGGGAAAATGTGCAAATGCTCAACTGAAAAAAGAATTGATCAGAAACAGTTATATTACCTGAAAAAAACTATGTCTAGACTTAAAAGATTTGAACAATCAGAGCCCTTGACGACGTGCAAAACGGCTACAGATTGCAAACAACAAACAGGAAACGATGCAATACATTATCACCAAAAGGTCCCAGCCAATTCCCAAACCAAACCAAAATGAAGACAAAGCCATGTACCAGTACAAAACCCTGCAGTACTCAGTATCCCCTCACTGGCTGCATCTGTGTTTAACCAGGGGCTGTATGAATGAATGAATGAATGAATGAATGAATGAATGAATGAATGAATGAATGAATGAATGAATGAATGAATGAATGAATGAATGAATGAGTTTTATTTTTGTGTCACGTCCGAAGACCCATCCCTTACAGGATTATAAGACACCAGAAACAGAAAATCATCAATGTACAATATCACACTCACTTAATTGGGAGCTGCACAATGTACACCGGAAAAACAAAATAAATCAAAAATTTAAAAAATAAATAAAATAAAAATACTTAATATTTCTTTCTCCCCAACAAAAACCAGAATGGATATTTTTACATATATGTTACTTTTCTTCGTTTATCCCATCCAATCTGAATAGTCAGCAAGTGCAAATACTTTATAATCAATAATCAATTTGAGTCTCTCAGCATCTCTTACCCACATCAAATCCAAATTCTTACACTTATCAAATAATTTCTGACGCAGCTCATGATACAGAGGACAATAAAATAGAAAATGGAACTCATTTTCAATGTCATTAATGTCACAGTAAGGACAAATCCGCACTTCTTCTGGGACCCCCCGATAACGTCCTGTCTCAAGGTGCAGAGGCAAAGATTCCACAACGGATTTGGGCACATAATGATCGTTATCTTTTAGATAACGAGGCACATGCTGTAAATCATTGTCATTAATGAACTGATCACCCACAGGTGAGCATTCTGCAGTAAGAAAGATATTTCACAAGTGGAAAGCATTCAATTCAAACATGTTTGCAGGAGTGGACGTCCCTGCAGTTCTACCCCGAGGGCTGAGTGTTCCTCACATGATTTCTATTTTCTTTGGGCTCTATTGGCCCTTTATTGAAGTTGCAGACAGGAAGGGGGTAGAGAGAGAGAATGGGGATGACATGCAGCAAAGGTGTGCAGGCCGGGATTGGAACCTGCAACCGCTGCAGGAGGACTGTAGGCAGTACTGGAGTTGAGGGGGGGTGAGGGGGGATGGCATCCCCCCTGAAATAAAAACGGTCCAAATCATCCCCCCCTGAAATAAAAACGGTCCAAATCATCCCCCCTGTAAAACTGCCATCCCTCCTTTCCATCCCTTATGTCATTTCATCAATGAATGTGGTTTTACTGCTATTTCAACATTTAGAGTCATCACCAGAAAAATAACACCAGAAAAATAACTTATTTGACAATTTTTACCCGTTTGAAGTAAATTTTCACTTGAAATAAGTAGAAAAATCTGCCAGTGGGACAAGATTTATCTTCTTATTACAAGCAATAAAATCTTGTTCCACTGGCAGATTTTTCTACTTATTTCAAGTGAAAATCTACTTGAAACAGGTGAAAATTGTTGTTTTTTACTAAAATGAGACATTTTAACTAGAAATAAGACAAATATTCTTGTTAAGATTTAGAGTTTTTGCAGTGATCCATGTTACTTATCCCGTGAAGGACAGAGTCATATTGATAAATTCAGAAAAGTGTTTTTTATTGTTGTGTTTTGATGTATTTGATGTAAGCCCAGTGGATATTTAAAGCTTACAGAAGGCTGCATTTAACTGCTGCTATGTCATTCCTGCAGTATTTCTGCAGCTGTTTTGGTCAGTGCTATTATTTGTAATATATTATATTATTTGTAATCAGCACAAATTATCTGTCCCCATATGATAAAATCCAGCACCCCCCCTGATTATTTTTACAACTCCAGTACTGACTGTAGTCTCAGTACATGAGCCGCTGCTTAACCCACTGCACCACCGAGCGGCCCGCAGGATTTCTATTTTCTCATTAAAATTGCAGAATTAAAAGAGGGGGTACTTTTTCACGTATACCGTTTGATGAGAAAGACGATAGAAGCGTTTCTGCTGAACTCCCCCACACTCCACAGCAATCTGTGAGGTGCTGGGGGTTGCAGAGATTAAAGACAGATTAAAGACAGTCTAACTGTGAAGTTTCAATCCAGTCTCCGGTGATAAAGATCACTCCTGTGAGCTATAAAGAGGAAGACGGGGGGAGGATGCAGTACGGGTGGCGGGGAGGAAGATGAAAGGAAGAGAGGGAAAGATATTGTAGGAATTTACAGTGTTCGTGTCACGGCTCAGATCTATTGTTCTAAATGAGATTGTCGGAAAAAAGAAATAAAAACACAGAGATACGAACAAGCTGCAACAAAGAAATGCTGAAAGAGCAGAAGAAAATGATCCAATATGTATAAAGACAAAAAGAAACATATGATATCAAAGGGAGGAGTGATAGAATATTGATGTTGCTTGTGGAATGAATAATTTTTGAGGCACTTTAGTGTTACTGCAGCTCCGCTGCTCTCACAGTTAACAGAATAAAAGAGTCCATTTCTCTGGGGCGTGTTTTATTCCAGGTTTAATTGTAACCAGCTCCCACATGCAGTGACACAAATACAGACTGAAGAATGAGTTCAGCAGCAGACAAAGACCTCGTGATATTGAAGTTCCCATTTCTGTCCAGAGCAGTGGGTTATGAAGCAGTTACACTCGGGCCACTTTTAAATCATACATTTTCTTCATTCTCTGAAGATTTTCCCCTAAATGACTGTAAATAGTAATGCAGACTTGTAGCAGCTGTTTAGCACTGAAGTCCTGATGGGGATGAACATTCAGAACCTCCTTTTATACGTAATATATATATATATATATATATATATATATATATATATATATATATATATATATATATATGTGTGTGTGTGTGTGTGTTGATGCTGGATGCAGGATTGTAGGATTGTAGGGTTTCCTTGCATCTATCTTTAGTAAACTACGTGCCCCGAAAAGTTGAGTTACTGACTAAAATGTGAGTGGAAAAGCTTGTCTTCAGTTCCTTAACACAATTATAAAGATCATACTTTAGTAGAAAAGATTGAAGGAGACTGAAAAAGAGGGACAGAAAAGAGATGAAAGAGAAATGTAGAAGAAAACAGACGTCTTGATGAAGCGTTTACACGTTTAAACCTGTTTAAACCTGTTTCACACCGTGGGGATGTTCATTGTGTCGAAGGATTACACCACTCTCTTCACAAACACAATCTGGATGATTTTGAGACGAGACAAACGTTCCTTAAGGAGAAGCAGCTGACGTGTAGCCTGGAGAACTACAGCCATGACAACTGGAATGCTTGGAATCAACTGATTTTCTGCAATCATTTCCTATTTATGTATTCTGATTTTCATCGAGAATCACAATAACAAAGATAGTGATGTTGGGGTTTTATTGAACACACCTATCAGGATTCTTTAGCTCCTTCTGAATTCATTCTACAGCTCACTGAATTGATTCTTAAAAACAATGTATTCCTCTTCCAAAATCAATTGTTCATTCCAGATAGAGGTACTGCTATGGGAGCTTGTTTTGCTCCTAATTACGCCTCTCTTTATCGTATATTGATGACATTTTGTTGTTTTGGACATGTTCTGAGGAGGAACTGTTATTGTTTTATGAATACTTGAATACTTTGAATACTAACAACAGAAACATAAAACTGTGCATTGAATATTCTCAAAACAGCATTCATTTTTTGGATTTGACCATTTCTAAAGGTGAGTGTGGCAAACTTCACACTACAGTATACCGAACAACAGCAGACAAAAATACAGTACTAAAGGCTGATAGTTCCACCCTAAGAAGAACAACAAACCTTTCAGACAATTTCAACGTCTGCGACGGATGTGTGACACTGATGCTGAATTTGAAATCAGGGAATAATTATGTCAAACAGATTTGCACAAAGAGGTTACGAGGCTAAAACTGTTCAGGGTGCTTATGAAAGAACCCAATCTACACCTCGTTCTGAACTATTGATGACAGATAAACAAAAATCTTCAAAGCCAGAGCAAATTTACTTTGTCACACAATATAGTTCTTTTGCAAATTCTGTAAAAAAGATTGTGCATTCCAATTGGAATTTAGTAATAAGTGACCCTCTGCTCAGAGAGGTTTTTCCTGTTCCTCCTCACATCAGTTTTAGAAGTGACAGGCTGGTGTCCAGCCATCTCTCTGCTTCAGATAAAAAACTTGGCTTCATCGACCAGTTAAGGGTAATTTTAAATGTGGCTTGTAAATTTCCCCTCTGTGGGACTATTAAAGGATTATTATCTTATCTTATCTTGTGCAAACATTGTGCCGATATCAAAGAATGTAAACAATTCAGTGACTTTAAGACTAACAAGGTTCATGACATCAAGTCATGCATTAATTGTAATCCATGTTTGTTGTCTACCGATTGTCGTGTACCTGTGGTTGTTTTTATATCTAACTAAGCGTCGTCTGAAAGACAGAGTTTCTGAGCATAAGTTAGCTGTTAGAAAAGCTAATTTTGATGACCCAATGGCTAAGCACTTTTTTGAAGCACATGATGACAGCAACCCAGGTTCACTCATGGTTGAAGGTTAGAAAGTGTTCATAAAAACATTAGAGGTGGTGACAGACTCAAACTACTTCTGCAGAGAGAGACCTTTTATATTTACCAGATGAAAGCCCCTATCTATCCAGGTTTAAATGAAGACATGGATTTCAGTCCTTTTTTGTAACTTTTCTTCTCCTAATCTCCAGTGTTTGGTTGTTTAACAATTGGTGGAGCCATCTATTGGTCATTATCTGTTGTTTCTCTTGTTAACATTTGTCCTCCCACCTGCCCAGGTGATTTCAATCATCCCATTTAAGGAGAATCAGTGTGTTGAGTGTTCCACCCTGAGGTGTGTGGCCCAAACGCGTGGGCTGTAACCCACTTTTTTAATCTTTTCTACATGAAATAGCCAATTTAAATAAAGGCTTTTTATATTTGCAGAAGAGTGCCTTGGATTTTTCTTCTTTTTTGACTCCTATCAGCTTATTGGACTTACCGGATGGTTCCAGTTCTTTCAACAGCCGTGACTTCAACAAGATCTCAGAGCTGCTTAACAGTCAGGAGGAATTCTGGATCATTCTTCTTTCCTGCTTCATCTCTGACACGTCTTTAAGGATGTGTGGTGTGAACGGCTCTCTGGAGATTGTTCCACTCCAGGACCGGGAGTTTGTGTTTCTGTGCTGGATTTACTGCCGTGTTCTGGAGCAGTTTCCTGCTGCGTGTCAGTGCTGGAGTAATCCCAAGCAGGGAGGGATGAACACCCGGCCCTGGAACGTCTGGAACACGTCTACGTATGTTCACCTACTCCTACCTACTCAGCTGTTCCAGCATGGCTGGCTTAGTTCATGCTAGGATTTTAACTAATTAGGGCCCGAGCACTGACAGTGCTCTGGCCCTATTGTATCTGTAGGAATTGTTCTCGTTTTTATTTAGATTTTTCTGACGAAATGAGGGCCTTTTTCCCCCTAAACTTGCCCCAAAAGTCACCAAATCGTGCACGCAAGCCAGGCCTGGCAAAAAATTACGTATTCTAATAGTGTCATAAAGGGGCGTGTCCTAATGGCTCAACAGCGCCCCCTAGAAAACTTTGTGCCTCAAGCACCACGATACGGTTTGACGTACATGCACCAAAATCGGTACGCACCTGTATCATGTCACAACTTAAAGAAAAGTCTCTTGGCGCCATGGCCGAAACCAAACAGGAAGTCGGCCATTTTGAATTAATCGTGTAATTTTGGCGAGATTTATGCCATTCCTTCGGCAGTTAATACGGCCCGAACCGTAACGTGCACCCAGGTATGTTATACATCAAAATGTGCGTCTCCATCCTGCAACGACGCGCATTACTTTTCTCAGTCAAAAGCGTTACCGTGGCAAACGATAGACACCAAAAAGCACGCCCCCCCTTCATCTGATTGGTCCATATTTGATAGTTCCTACTTTCTGCCATAACTTTTGAATGGTTTGATATAAAGACTAGTGTGGTGTCATCGGACTTAGTTTTGAGTCCTTGACCTTTATTGGTGAAAAT